>NW_026735599.1:0-115000 GCF_949786415.1 Peromyscus eremicus | reverse complement strand
CAGTTCTTTAGTTCTGGGCAAGCTCACTGTTTTGGCCCTATAGGAAACTCAGTAGAGTAGAAGAGTGCTCTTTTCTCAAAAGCAGAGTGAGTTTCTTGTAAGGCGAACTAGCGTTTGTTTCCCAGTCCTAAATGGAGTTGAATCACATGCAGTTTTTGGTCCTACGAGCTAGAGTTGTTTTCTGGTAAGGAAAGTCACTATTGTGCTCCATTCCCACACACAGTGCAAAGAGGACTCGCGTCTGTTCCCATCAAGTACAATGTATTGGACTGAAGAGGAGCTACTGTTCTTGTCAGTTTCCTAAGCAGAGTTGAACTAGATATGGCCCCTGTGTGTAGGAAGCAAAGGTTTTTTGTTCTGAGCAAGCTGACTGTTCGGACCCCATAGGAAACAGAGTAGAGTAGAAGAGTGCTCTTTTCTCAAAGCAGAGCGTGTTTCTTGTAAGGCGAACTAGTGCTTGTTTCCCAGTCTGAAATGGAGTTGAATCACATGCAGTTTTTGGTCCTACGAGCAAGAGATGTTAACTGGTAAGAAAAGTCACCATTGCCCTCCCATTGCCATATACAGTGCAAATAGCCCTCGCGTTGTTCCCAGCAAGTACAGTGTATTGGACTGAAGAGGAGCTACTGTTCTTGTCAGTTTCCTAAGTGGACTTAAACTAGATATGGCCCGTGTGTGTAGGAAGCAAAGTTCTTTTGTTCTGAGCAAGCTCACTATTCTGGCCCTATAGGAAACACAGTAGAGTAGAAGAGTGCTCTTTTCTGAGAAGCAGAGTGTGTTTCTTGTAAGGCGAGCTAGCATTTGTTTCCCAGTCCTAAATGGAGTTGAATCACATGCAGTTACTGGATCTATGAGCAAGAGTTGTTTTCTGGTAAGAAGAGTCACTATTGCGCTCCCATTGTCATACACAGGGCAAATAGCACTGGCGTCTGTTCCCAGCATGTACAGTGTATTGGACTGAAGAGGATCTACTGTTCTTGTCAGTTTCCTAAGCAGAGTTGAACTAGATATGGCCCGTGTGTGAGAAGCACAGTTCTTTTGTTCTGAGCAAGCTAAATTTTCGGACCCAATAGTAAACACAGTAGAGTAGAAGAGTGCTCTTTTCTCAAAAGCAGAGTGTGTTTCTTGTAAGGCTAGCTAGTGTTTGTTTCCCAGTCAGAAACGGAGTTGAATCCCATGCAGTTTCTGGTCCTACGAGCAAGAGTTGTTTTCTGGTAAGAAGAGTCACTATTTCGCTTTCTTTGCCATACACAGTGCAAATAGCACTCGCGTCTACTCCCAGCAAGTACAGTGTATTGGACTGAAGAGGAGCTACTGTTCTTGTCAGTTTCCTAAGCAGAGTTGAACTAGATATAGCCCGTGTGTGTAGGAAGCACAGTCTTTTGTTCTGAGCAAGCTCACTCTTCTGGCCCTATAGGAAACACAGAAGAGTAGAAGAGTGCTCTTTTCTCAGAAGCAGAGTGTGGTTCTTGTAAGGTGAGCTAGCGTTTGCTTCACCTCCTAAATGGAGTTGAATCACATGCAGTTTCTGGTCCTACGAGCAAGAGTTCTTTTCTAGTAAGAAGAGTCACTATTTTTCTACCATTGCCATACACAGTGCAAATAGCACTCGCGTCTGTTCCCAGCAAGTACAGTGTATTGGACAGAAGAGGAGCTACTGTTCTTGTCAGTTTCGTAAGCAGAGTTGAACTAGATATGGCCCGTGTGTGAGAAGCACAGTTCTTTTGTTCTGAGCAAGCTAAATTTTCGGACCCCATAGTAAACACAGTAGAGTAGAAGAGTGCTCTTTTCTCAAAAGCAGAGTGTGTTTCTTGTAAGGCTAGCTAGTGTTTGTTTCCCAGTCAGAAACGGAGTTGAATCCCATGCAGTTTCTGGTCCTACGAGCAAGAGTTGTTTTCTGGTAAGAAGAGTCACTATTTCGCTTTCTTTGCCATACACAGTGCAAATAGCACTCGCGTCTACTCCCAGCAAGTACAGTGTATTGGACTGAAGAGGAGCTACTGTTCTTGTCAGTTTCTTAAGCAGAGTTGAACTAGATATAGCCCGTGTGTGTAGGAAGCACAGTTCTTTTGTTTTGAGCAAGCTCACTGTTCTGGCCCTAAAGGAAACACAGTAAAGTAGAAGAGTGCTCTTTTCTCAAAAGCAGAGTGTGTTTCTTGTAAGGTGAGCTAGCGTTTGTTTCCCAGTCCTAAATGTAGTTGAATTACATGCAGTTTCTTGTCCTATGAGCAAGAGTTGTTTTCTGGTAAGAAGAGTCACTATTGCGCTCCTATAGCCATACACAGTGCAAACAACACTTGCTACTGTTCTTTGCAAGTACAGTGTATTGGACAGAAGAGGAGGTACTGTCCTTGTCAGTTTCCTAAGCAGAGTTGAACTGGATATGGCCCGTGTGTTCTGAGAAAGCTCACTTTTCAGACCCCATAGGAGACACTGTAGAGTAGAAGAGTGCTCTTTTTTCAAAAGCAGAGTGTGTTTCTTGTAAGGCGAGCTAGCGTTTTGTTTCGTTTCGCATTCCTAAATGGAGTTGAATCACATGCAGTTTCAGGTCCTACGAACAAGAGATTTTTCTGGTAAGAAGAGTCACTATTGAGCTCCCATTGTCATACACATGGCAAATAGCACTGGCGTCTGTTCCCAGCAAGTACAGTGTATTGCACTGAAATGGACCAACTGTTCTTGTCAGTTTCCTAAGCAGAGTTGAACTATATATAGCCAGTGTGTGTAGGATGCACAGTTCTTTTGTTCTGAGCAAGCTCACTATTCTGGCACTCTAGGAAACACAGTAGAGTAGAAGAGTGCTCTTTTCTCAAAGCAGAGAGTGTTTCTTGTAAGTTGAGCTAGCGTATTTTTCCCACCAAAAATCTAGTTGAGTCACATGCAGTTTCTGGTCCTACGAACAAGAGTTGTTTTCTGGTAAGAAGAGTCACTATTGCGCTCCCATTGTCATACACAGGGCAAATAGCACTCGCGTCTGTTCCCAGCAAGTACAGTGTATTGGACTGAAGATGATCTACTGCTCTTCTCAGTTTCCTAAGCAGAGTTGAACTAGATATGCCCCGTGTGTGTAGGAAGCACAGTTCTTTTGTTCTGAGCAAGCTCACTGTTCCGGCACTATAGGAAACACAGTAGAGTAGAAGAGTGCTCTTTTCTCAAAAGCAGAGTGTGTATCTTGCAAGGCGAGCTAGCATTTGTTTCTCAGTCCAAAATGGAGTTGAATCACATGCAGTTTTTGGTCCTACAGCAAGAGTTGTTTTCTGGTAAGGAAAGTCACTATTGTGCTCCCATTGCCATACACAGTGCAAATAGCACTCGCGTCTGTTCCCATTAAGTACAGTGTATTGGACTGAAGAGGAGCTACTGTTCTTGTCAGTTTCCTAGGTAGAGTTGAACTCGATATGGCCCGTGTGTGTAGGAAGCACAGTTCTTTTGTTCTGAGCAAGCTCACTGTTCAGACCACATAGGAAACACTGTAGAATAGAAGAGTGCTCTTTTCTCAAAAGCAGAGTGTGTTTCTTGTAAGGCGAGCTAGCGTTTGTTTTGCAGTCCTAAATGGAGTTGAATCACATGCAGTTTCAGGTCCTACGAGCAAGAGATTTTTCTGGTAAGAAGAGACACTATTGAGCTCCCATTGTCATTCACAGGGCAAATAGCACTGGCGTCTGTTCCCAGCAAGTACAGTGTATTGGACTGAAGTGGACCAACTGTTCTTGTCAGTTTCCTAAGCAGAGTTGAACTAGATTTAGCCAGTGTGTGTAGGATGCAAAGTTCTTTTGTTCTGAGCAAGCTCACTATTCTGGCCCTATAGGAAACACAGTAGAGTAGAAGAGTGCTCTTTTCTCAAAAGCAGAGAGTGTTCCTTGTAAGGCGAGCTAGTGTTTTTTTCCTGTCCTAAATCTAGTTGAGTCACATGCAGTTTCTGGTCCTACGAACAAGAGTTGTTTTCTCATAAGAAGAGTCACTATTGCGCTTTCATTGTCATACACAGGGCAAATAGCACTCGCGTCTGTTCCCAGCATGTACAGTGTATTGGACTGAAGAGGATCTACTGTTCTTGTCAGTTTCCTAAGCAGAATTGAACTAGATATGGCCCATGTGTGTAGGAAGCACAGTTCTTTTGTTCTGAGCAAGCTCATTGTTCAGGCCCTATAGAAAACACAATAGAGTAGAAGAGTGATCTTTTCTCAAAAGCAGAGTATGTTTCTTGTAAAGCGAGCTAGCGTTTGTTTCCCAGTCCTAAATGGAGTTGAATCACTTGCAGTTTTTGATCCTACAAGCAAGAGTTGTTTTCTGGTAAGGTAAGTCACTATTGTGCTCCCATTGCCGTACACAGTGCAAATAGCACTCGCGTCTACTCCCAGCAAGTACAGTGTATTGGACTGAAGAGGAGCTACTGTTCTTGTCAGTTTCTTAAGCAGAATAGACCTAGATATTGCCCGTGTGTGTAGGAAGCACAGTTCTTTTGTTCTGAGCAAGCTCACTATTCTGGCCCTATAGGAAACACAGTAGAGTAGAAGAGTGCTCTTTTCTCAAAAGCAGAGTGTGTTTCTTGTAAGGTGAGCTAGCGTTTGTTTCCCAGTCCTAAATGGAGTTGAATCACATGCAGTTTCTGGTCCTATGAGCAAGAGTTGTTTTCTGGTAAGAAGAGTCAATATTGTGCTCCCATTGTCATACACATTACAAATAGCACTGGCGTCTGTTCCCAGCATGTACAGTGTATTGGACTGAAGAGGATATACTGTTCTTGTCAGTTTCCTAAGCAGAATTGAACTAGATATGGCCGTGTGTGTAGGAAGCACAGTTCTTTTGTTCTGAGCAAGCTCACTGTTCTGGCCCGATAGGAAACACAGTAGAGCAGAAGAGTGATCTTTTTTCAAAAGCAGAGTGTTTTTCTTGTAAGGCGAACTAGTGTTTGTTTCCCAGTCCTAAATGGAGTTGAATCACATGCAGTTTCTGGTCCTATGAGCAAGAGTTGTTTTCTGATAAGAAGAGTCACTATTCCACTCCCATTGACATACACATTACAAATATGCTGGCCTCTGTTCCCGACATGTACAATGTATTGGACTGAAGAGGAGCTACTGTTCTTGTCAGTTTCCTATGCAGAGTTGAACTAGATATGGCCCCTGTGTGTAGGAAGCAAAGTTCTTTTGTTCTGAGCAAGCAGACTGTTCGGACCCCATAGGAAACACAGTAGAGTAGAAGAGTGCTCTTTTCTCAAAGCAGAGTGTGTTTCTTGTAAGGCGAACTAGTGCTTGTTTCCCAGTCTGAAATGGAGTTGAATCCCATGCAGTTTCTGGTCCTACGAGCAAGGGATGTTAACTGGTAAGAAGAGTCACTATTGCCCTCCCATTGCCATATACAGTGCAAATAGCTCTCGCGTTGTTCCCAGCAAGTACAGGGTATTGGACTGAAGAGGAGCTACTGTTCTTGTCAGTTTCCTAAGCAGAATTGAACTAGATATGGCCGTGTGTGTAGGAAGCACATTTCTTTTGTTCTGAGCAAGCTCACTCTTTTGGCCATATAGGAAACACAGTAGAGTAGAAGAGTGCCCTTTTCTCAAAAGCAGAGTGTGTTTCTTGTAAGGTGAGCTAGCGTTTGTTTCCCAGTCCTAAATTGAGATGAATCACATGCAGTTTTTGGTCTCACGAGCTAGAGTTGTTTTCTGGTAAGGAAAGTCACTATTGTGCTCCCATTGCCACACACAGTGCAAAGTGGACTCGCGTCTGTTCCCATCAAGTACAGTGTATTGGACTGAAGAGGAGCCACTGTTCTTGCCAGTTTCCTAAGCAGAGTTGAACTAGATATGGCCCGTGTTTTTAGGAAGCCCAGTTCTTTTGTACTGTAAGCTCACTGATCGAACACATAGGAAACAGAGTAGAGTAGAAGAGAGCTCTTTTCTCAAAAGCAGAGTGTGTTTCTTGTAAGGCAGGCTAGCATTTGTTTCCCAGTCCTAAATGGAGTTGAATCACATGCAGTTTCTGGTTCTACGAGCAAGAGTTGTTTTCTGGTAAGAAGAGTCACTATTGCGCTCCCATTGTCATACACAGGGCAAATAGCACTGGAGTCTGTTCCCAGGATGTACAGTGTATTGGACTGAAGAGGATCTACTGTTCTTGTCAGTTTTCTAAGCAGAATTGATCTAGATATGGCCGTGTGTGTAGGAAGCACAGTTCTTTAGTTCTGGGCAAGCTCACTCTTTTGGCCCTATAGGAAACACAGTAGAGTAGAAGAGTGCTCTTTTCTCAAAAGCAGAGTGAGTTTCTTGTAAGGCGAGCTAGCGTTTGTTTCCCAGTCCTAAATGGAGTTGAATCACATGCAGTTTTTGTTCCTAAGAGCTAGAGTTGTTTTCTGGTAAGGAAAGTCACTATTGTGCTCCCATTGCCATACACAGTGCAAATAGCACTCGCGCCTGTTCCCATCAAGTACAGTGTATTGGACTGAAGAGGAGCTACTGTTCTTGTCAGTTTCCTAAGCAGAGTTGAACTAGATATGGCCCCTGTGTTTAGGAAGCAAAGTTCTTTTGTTCTGAGCAAGCTGACTGTTCGGACCCCATAGGAAACACAGTAGAGTAGAAGAGTGCTCTTTTCTCAAAGCAGAGTGTGTTTCTTGTAAGGCGAACTAGTGCTTGTTTCCCAGTCTGAAATGGAGTTGAATCCCATGCAGTTTCTGGTCCTACGAGCAAGGGATGTTAACTGGTAAGAAGAGTCACTATTGCCCTCCCATTGCCATATACAGTGCAAATAGCTCTCGCGTTGTTCCCAGCAAGTACAGTGTATTGGACTGAAGAGGAGCTACTCTTCTTGTCAGTTTCCTAAGCGGAGTTAAACTAGATATGGCCCGTGTGTGTAGGAAGCACAGTTCTTTTGTTCTGAGCAAGCTCACTATTCTGGCCCTATAGGAAACACAGTAGAGTAGAAGAGTGCACTTTTCTGAGAAGCAGAGTGTGTTTCTTGTAAGGCGAGCTAGCATTTGTTTCCCAGTCCTAAATGGAGTTGAATCACATGCAGTTTCTGGTCCTACGAGCAAGAGTTGTTTTCTGGTAAGAAGAGTCACTATTGCACTCCCATTGTCATACACAGGGCAAATAGCACTGGCGTCTGTTCCCAGCATGTACAGTGTATTGGACTGAAGAGGATCTACTGTTCTTGTCAGTTTCCTAAGCAGAATTGAACTAGATATGGCCGTGTGTGTAGGAAGCACAGTTCTTTTGTTCTGAGCAAGCTCACTCTTTTGGCCATATAGGAAACACAGTAGAGTAGAAGAGTGCTCTTTTCTCAAAAGCAGAGTGTGTTTCTTGTAAGGTGAGCTAGCGTTTGTTTCCCAGTCCTAAATTGAGTTGAATCACATGCAGTTTTTGGTCCTACGAGCTAGAGTTGTTTTCTGGTAAGGAAAGTCACTATTGTGCTCCCATGGCCACACACAGTGCAAAGAGGACTTGCGTCTGTTCCCATCAAGTACAGTGTATTGGACTGAAGAGGAGCTACTATTCTTGTCAGTTTCCTAAGCAGAGTTGAACTAGATATGGCCCCTGTGTGTAGGAAGCACAGTTCTTTTGTTCTGAACAAGCTGACTGTTCGGACCCCATAGGAAACACCGTAGAGTAGAAGAGTGATCTTTTCTCAAAAGCAGAGTGTTCCTTGTAAGGGGAGCTAGCATTTGTTTCCGAGTCCTAAATGGAGTTGAATCACATGCAGTTTTTGATCCTACGAGAAAGAGTTGTTTTCTGGTAAGGAAAGTCACTATTGCGCTCCCATTGCCACACACAGTGCAAAGAGGACTCGCGTCTGTTCCCATCAAGTACAGTGTATTGGACTGAAGAGGAGCTACTGTTCTTGTCAGTTTCCTAAGCAGAGTTGAACTAGATATGGCCCGTGTCTGTAGGAAGCCCTGTTCTTTTGTACTGTAAGCTCACTGATTGAACCCATAGGAAACACATTAGAGTAGAAGAGTGAACTTTTCTCAAAAGCAAAGTGTGTTTCTTGTAAGGCGAGCTAGCATTTGTTTCCCAGTCCTAAATGGAGTTGAATCACATGCAGTTTCTGGTCCTACGAGCAAGAGTTGTTTTCTGGTAAGGTAAGTCACTATTGTGCTCCCATTGCCATACACAGTGCAAATAGCACTTGCGTCTCTTCCCAGCAAGTACAGTGTATTGGACTGAAGAGGAGCTACTGTTCTTGTCAGTTTCGTAAGCAGAATTGACCTAGATATTGCCGGTGTGTGTAGGAAGCACAGTTCTTTTGTTCTGAGCAAGCTCACTATTCTGGCACTATAGGAAACACAGTAGAGTAGAAGAGTGCTTTTTCTCAAAAGCAGAGTATGTTTCTTGTAAGGCGAGCTAGCGTTTGTTTCGCAGTCGTAAATGGAGTTGAATCACATGCAGTTTCTGGTCCTACGAGCAAGAGTTGTTTTCTGGTAAGAAGAGACACTATTGAGCTCCCATTGTCATACACAGGGCAAATAGCACTGGCGTCTGTTCCCAGCAAGTACAGTGTATTGGACTGAAGAGGAGCTACTGTTCTTGTCAGTTTCCTAAGCAGAGTTGAACTAGATATGGCCCGTGTGTGTAGGAAGCACAGTTCTTTTGTTCTGAGCAAGCTCACTGTTCTGGCCCTATAGGAAACACAGTAGATTAGAAGAGTGCTCTTTTCTCAAAAGCAGAGTGTGTTTCTTGTAAGGCGAGCTAGTGTTTGTTTCCCAGTCAGAAATGGAGTTGAATCCCATGCAGTTTCTGGTCCTACGTGCAAGAGTTGTTTTCTGGTAAGAAGAGTCACTATTGCGCTCCCATTGTCATACACAGGGCAAATAGCACTCGCGTCTGTTCCCAGCAAGTACAGTGTATTGGACTGAAGAGGATCTACTATTCTTGTCAGTTTTTTAAGCAGAATTGAACTAGATATGACCGTGTGTGTAGGAAGCACAGTTCCTTTGTTCTGAGCAAGCTAACTGTTTTGGCCCTATAGGAAACACAATAGAGTAGAAGAGTGCTCTTTTCTCAAAAGCAGAGTGTGTTTCTTGTAAGGCGAGATAGAGTTTGTTTCCCAGTCCTAAATGGAGTTGAATCACATGTAGTTTTTGGTCCTGCGAGCAAGAGATGTTTTCTGGTAAGAAGAGTCACTATTGAGCTTTCATTGCCATACACAGTGCAAATAGCACTCGCGTCTGTTCGCAGCAAGTACAGTGTATTGGACTGAAGATGAGCTATTGTTCTTGTCAGTTTCCTAAGCAGAGTTGAACTAGATATGGCCCCTGTGTGTAGGAAGCACACAGTTCTTTTGTTCTGAGCAAGCACACTGTTCAGACCCCATAGGAAACACAGTAGAGTAGAAGAGTGCTCTTTTCTCAAAAGCAGAGTGTGTTTCTTGTAAGGCGAGCTCGCGTTTGTTTCCCAGTCCGAAATGGAGTTGAATCCCATGCAGTTTCGAGTCCTACGAGCAAGAGTTGTTTTCTGGTAAGAAGAGTCTCTATTGTGCTCCCATTATCATACACAGGGAAAATAGCACTGGCGTCTGTTCCCAGCATGTACAGTGTATTGGTCTGAAGAGGACCAACTGTTCTTGTCAGTTTCCTAAGCAGAGTTGAACTAGATATAGCCCGTGTGTGTAGGAAGCACAGTTCTTTTGTTCTTAGCAAGCTCACTATTCTGGCGCTATAGGAAACACAGTAGAGTAGAAGAGTGCTCTTTTCTCAAAAGCAGAGTGTGTTTCTTGTAAGGCGAGCTAGCGTTTGTTTCCCAGTCCTAAATGGAGTTGAATCACATGCAGTTTCTGGTCCTATGAGCAAGAGTTGTTTTCTGGTAAGAAGAGTCACTGTTGCGCTCCCATTGTCAAACACAGGGCAAATAGCACTGGCGTCTATTCCCAGCATGTACAGTGTATTGGACTGAAGAGGATCTGCTGTTCTTGTCAGTTTGCCAAGCATAATTGAACTAGATAATGCCGTTTGTGTAGGAAGCACAGTTCTTTTTTTCTGAGCAAGCTCACTATTCTGGCCCTATAGGAAACACAGTAGAGTAGAAGAGTGCTCTTTTCTCAAAAGCAGAGTGTGTTTCTTTTAAGGCGAGCTAGTGTTTGTTTCCCACTCCTAAATGGAGTTGAATCACATGCAGTTTTTGTCCCATGAGCAAGAGTTGTTTTCTGGTAAGGAAAGTCACATTGCGCTCCCAGTTCCATACACAGTGCAAATAGCACTCGCATCTGTTCCCAGCAAGTACAGTGCATTGGACTGAAGAGGAGATACTGTTCTTGTCAGTTTCCTAAGCAGAGTTGAACTAGATATGGCCCGTGTGTGTAGGAAGCACAGTTCTTTTGTTCTGAGCAAGCTCACTGTTCGGACCCCATAGGAAACACTTTAGTGTAGAAGAGGGCTCTTTTCTCAAAAAGAGTGTGTTTCTTGTAAGGCGAGCTAGCGTTTGTTTCGCAGTCCTATATGGAGTTGAATCACATGCAGTTTCTGGTCCTAAGAGCAAGAGTTGTTTTCTGCTAAGAACAGTCACTATTGCGCTCATATTGTCATACACAGGGCAAATAGGACACGCATCTGTGTCAAGCAAGTACAGTGTATTGGACTTAAGAGGATCTACTATTCTTGTCAGTTTTTTAAGCAGAAGTGAACTAGATATGACCGAGTGTGTAGGAAGCACAGTTCATTTGTTCTGAGCAAGCTCACTGTTTTGGCCCTATAGGAAACACAATAGAGTAGAAGAGGGCTCTTTTCTCAAAAGTAGAGTGTGTTTCTTGTAAGGCGAGCTAGCGTTTGTTTCCCAGTCCTAAAGGGAGTTGAATCACATGTTGCTTTGGGCCCTACGAACAAGATTTGTTTTCTGGTAAGAAGAGTCAGTATTGTGTTCCCATTGCCATACACATTGCAAATAGCACTCGCGTCTGTTCCCAGCAAGTACAGTGTATTGGACTGAAGATGAGCTACTGTTCTTGTCAGTTTCCTAAGCAGAGTTGAACTAGATATGGCCCCTGTGTGTAGGAAGCACAGTTCTTTTGTTCTGAGCAAGCTCACTATTCTGGCCCTATAGGAAACACAGTAGAGTAGAAGAGTGCTCTTTTCTCAAAAGCAGAGTGTGTTTCTTGTAATGCGAGCTAGCGTTTGTTTCCCAGTCCGAAATGGAGTTGAATCCCATGCAGTTTCTGGTCCTACTAGCAAGAGTTGTTTTCTGGTAAGAAGAGTCACTATTGCGATCCCATTGTCATACACAGGGCAAATAGCACTGGCGTCTATTCCCAGCATGTACAGTGTATTGGACTGAAGAGGATCTACTGTTCTTGTCAGTTTCCTAAGCAGAATTTAACTAGATATGGCCCTGTGTAGGATGCACAGTTCTTTTGTTCTGAGCAAGCTCACTGTTTTGGCCCTATAGGAAACACTATAGAGTAGAAGAGTGCTCTTTTCTCAAAAGTAGAGTGTGTTTCTTGTAAGGCGAGCTAGCGTTTGTTTCCCAGTCCTAAAGGGAGTTGAATCACATGTAGCTTTGGGCCCTACGAGCAAGATTTGTTTTCTGGTAAGAAGAGTCAGTATTGTGTTCCCATTGCCATACACATTGCAAATAGCACTCGCGTCTGTTCCCAGCAAGTACAGTGTATTGGACTGAAGATGAGCTACTGTTCTTGTCAGTTTCCTAAGCAGAGTTGAACTAGATATGGCCCCTGTGTGTAGGAAGCACAGTTCTTTTGTTCTGAGCAAGCTCACTGTTCAGACCCCATAGGAAACACAGTAGAGTAGAAGAGTGCTCTTTTCTCAAAAGCAGAGTGTGTTTCTTGAAAGGCGAGCTAGCGTTTGTTTCCCAGTCCGAAATGGAGTTGAATCCCATGCAGTTTCTGGTCCTACAAGCAAGAGTTGTTTTCTGGTAAGAAGAGTCACTATTGCGATCCCATTGTCATACACAGGGCAAATAGCACTGGCGTCTATTCCCAGCATGTACAGTGTATTGGACTGAAGAGGATCTACTGTTCTTGTCAGTTTCCTAAGCAGAATTTAACTAGATATGGCCGTGTGTAGGATGCACAGTTCTTTTGTTCTGAGCAAGCTCACTGTTTTGGCCCTATTGTAAACACATTAGAGTAGAAGAGTGTCCTTTTCACAAAAGCAGAGTGTGTTTCTTGTAAGGCGTTCTAGTGTTTGTTTTTCAATCCTAAATGGAGTTGAAATACATGCACTTTCTGGTCCTACGAGCAAGAGTTGTTTTCTGGTAAGAAGAGTCACTATTGCGCTCCCATTGTCATACACAGGGCAAATAGCACTCGCGTCTGTTCCCAGCAAGTACAGTGTATTGGACTGAAGAGGATCTACTATTCTTGTCAGTTTTTTAAGCAGAATTGAACTAGATATGACCGTGTGTGTAGGAAGCACAGTTCTTTTGTTCTGAGCAAGCTCACTGTTTTTGCCATATAGGAAACACAATAGAGTAGAAGAGTGCTCTTTTCTCAAAAGCAGAGTGTGTTTCCTGTAAGGCGAGATAGAGTTTGTTTCCCAGTCCTAAATGGAGTTGAATCACATGCAGTTTCTGGTCCTATGAGCAAGAGTTGTTTTCTGGTAAGAAGAGTCACTGTTGCGATCCCATTGTCAAACACAGGGCAAATAGCACTGGCGTCTATTCCCAGCATGTACAGTGTATTGGACTGAAGAGGATCTACTGTTCTTGTCAGTTTCCTAAGCAGAATTGAACTAGATAATGCCGTTTGTGTAGGAAGCACAGTTCTTTTTTTCTGAGCAAGCTCACTATTCTGGGCCTATAGGAAACACAGTAGAGTAGAAGAGTGCTCTTTTCTCAAAAGCAGAGTGTGTTTCTTGTAAGGCGACCTAGTGTTTGTTTCCCAGTCCTAAATGGAGTTGAATCACATGCAGTTTTTGGTCCCATGAGCAAGAGTTGTTTTCTGGTAAGGAAAGTCACATTGCGCTCCCATTGCCATACACAGTGCAAATAGCACTCGCATCTGTTCCCAGGAAGTAGAATGCACTGGACTGAAGAGGAGCTACTGTTCTTGTCTGTTTCTATGCAGAGTTGAACTAGATATGGCCCGTGTGTGTAGGAAGCACAGTTCTTTTGTTCTGAGCAAGCTCACTGTTTGGACCCCATAGGAAACACTTTAGAGTAGAAGAGGGCTCTTTTCTCAAAAGCAGAGTGTGTTTCTTGTAAGGCGAGCTAGCGTTTGTTTCGCAGTCCTAAATGGAGTTGAATCACATGCTGTTTCTTGTCCTATGAGCAAGAGTTGTGTTCTGCTAAGAACAGTCACTATTGCGCTTATATTGTCATACACAGGGCAAATAGCACTCGCATCTGTTCCTAGCAAGTACAGTGTATTGGACTGAAGAGGATCTACTATTCTTGTCAGTTTTTTAAGCAGAATTGAACTAGATATGACAGTGTGTGTAGGAAGCACAGTTCTTTTGTTCTGAGCAAGCTCACTGTTTTGGCCCTATAGGAAACACAATAGAATAGATGAGTGCTCTTTTCTCAAAAGTAGAGTGTGTTTCTTGTAAGGCGAGCTAGCGTTTGTTTCCCAGTCCTAAATGGAGTTGAATCACATGTAGTTTTGGGTCCTACAAGAAAGATTTGTTTTCTGGTAAGAGGAGTCACTATTGTGTTCTCATTGTCATACACAGGGCAAATAGCACTGGCGTCTATTCCCAGCATGTACAGTGTATTGGACTGAAAAGGATCTACAGTTCTTGTCAGTTTCTTAAGCAGAATTGAACTAGATATGGCCGTGTGTGTAGGATGCACAGTTCTTTTGTTCTGAGCAAGCTCACTGTTTTGGCCCTATCGTAAACACTTTAGAGTAGAAGAGTGTCCATTTCACAAAAGCAGAGTGTGTTTCTTGTAAGGCGTGCTAGTGTTTGTTTTTCAGTCCTAAATGGAGTTGAATCACATGCAGTTTCTGGTCGTATGAGCAAGAGTTGTTTTCTGGTAAGAAGAGTCACTATTGTGCTCCCATTTTCATACACAGGGCAAATAGCACTGGTGTCTGTTCCGAGCATGTACAGTGTATTGGACTGAAGAGGATCTACTGTCCTTGTCAGTTTCCTAAGCAGAATTGATCTGGATATGGCCCGTGTGTGTAGGAAACACATTTCTTTTGTTCTGAGCAAGCTCACTATTCTGGCCCTATAGGAAACACAGTAGAGTAGAAGAGTGCTCTTTTCTCAAAAGCAGAGTGTGTTTCTTGTAAGTCGAGCTAGCGTTTGATTCCCAGTCCTAAATTGAGTTGAATCACATGCAGTTTTTGGGCCTAAGTGCAAGAGTTGTTTTCTGCTTAGAAGACTCACTATTGCGCTCCCATTGCCATACACAGTGCAAATAGCACTCGCGTCTGTTCCCAGCAAGTACAGTGTATTGGACTGAAGAAGAGCTACTGTTCTTGTCAGTTTCCTAAGCAGAGTTGAACTAGATATGGCCCGTGTGTGTAGGAAGCACTGTTCTTTTGTTCAGAGCAAGCTCACTTTTCAGACACTATAGGAAACACAGTAGAGTAGAAGAGTGCTCTTTTCTCAAAAGCAGAGTGTGTTTCTTGTAAGGCGAGCTAGCGTTTGTTTCCCAGTCCGAAATGGAGTTGAATCCCATGCAGTTTCTGGTCCTAAAAGCAAGAGGTGTTTTCTGGTAAGAAGAGTCACTATTATGCTCCCATTGCCATAAACAGTGCAAATAGCACTCGCGTCTGTTCCCAGGAAGTACAGTGTATTGGACTGAAGAGGAGCTACTGTTCTTGTCAGTTTCCTCAGCGGAGTTGAACTAGATATGGTTCGTGTGTGTAGGAAGCACAGTTCTTTTGTTCAGAGCAAGCTCACTGTTAGGACCCCATAGGAAACACTTTAGAGTAGAAGAGGGCTCTTTTCTCCAAAGCAGAGTGTGGTTCTTGTAAGGCGAGCTAGCGTTTGTTTCCCAGTCTGAAATGGAGTTGAATCCCATGCAGTTTCTGGTCCTACGAGCAAGATTTGTTTTCTGGTAAGAAGAGTCTCTATTGGGCTCCCATTGGTATATACAGTGCAAATAGCACTCGCATCTGTTCCCAGCAAGTACAGTGTATTGGACTGAATAGGAGCTACTGTTCTTGTCAATTTCCTAAGCAGAATTGAACTAGATATGGCCCGTGTGTGTAGGAAGCACAGTTCTTTTGTTCTCAGCAAGCTCACTGGTCGGATCCCATAGGAAAAACTGTAGAGTAGAAGAGTGCTCTTTTCTCAAAAGCAGAGTGTGTTTCTTGTAAGGTGAGCTTGTGTTTGTTTCCCAGTCAGAAATGGAGTTGAATCCCATGCAGTTTCTGGTCCTACGAGCAAGAGTTGTTTTCAGGTAAGAAGAGTCACTATTGCGCTCCCATTGTCATACACAGGGCAAATAGCACTCGCGTCTGTTCCCAGCAAGTACAGGGTATTGGACTGAAGAGGATCTACTATTCTTGTCAGTTTTTTAAGCAGAATTGAACTAGATATAACCGTGTGTGTAGGAAGCACAGTTCTTTTGTTCTGAGCAAGCTCACTGTTTTGGCCCTATAGGAAACACAATAGAGTAGAAGAGTGCTCTTTTCTCAAAAGCAGAGTGTGTTTCTTGTAAGGCGAGATAGAGTTTGTTTCCCAGTCCTAAATGGAGTTGAATCACATGCAGTTTTTGGTCCTACCAGCAAGAGATGTTTTCTGGTAAGGAAAGTCAGTATAGTGCTCCCATTGCCATACACTGTGCAAATAGCACTCGCGTCAGTTCGCAGCAAGTACAGTGTATTGGACTGAAGATGAGCTACTGTTCTTGTCAGTTTCCTAAGCAGAGTTGAACTAGATATGGCCCCTGTGTGTAGGAAGCACACAGTTCTTTTGTTCTGAGCAAGCACACTGTTCAGACCCCATAGGAAACACAGTAGAGTAGAAGAGTGCTGTTTTCTCAAAAGCAGAGGGTGTTTCTTGTAAGGTGAGCTAGCATTTGTTTCCCAGTCCGAAATGGAGTTGAATCCCATGCAGTTTCGGATCCTACGAGTAAGAGTTGTTTTCTGGTAAGAAGAGTCTCTATTGCGCTCCTATTATCATACACAGGGCAAATAGCACTGGCGTCTGTTCCCAGATTGTACAGTGTATTGGACTGAAGAGGACCAACTGTTCTTGTCAGTTTCCTAAGCAGAGTTGACCTAGATATAGCCCGTGTGTGTAGGAAGCACAGTTCTTTTGTTCTTAGCAAGCTCACTATTCTGGCCCTATAGGAAACACAGTAGAGTAGAAGAGTGCTCTTTTCTCAAAAGGGGAGTGTGTTTCTTGTAAGGCGAGCTAGCGTTTGTTTCCCAGTCCTAAATGGAGTTGAATCACATGCAGTTTCTGGTCCTATGAGCAAGAGTTGTTTTCTGGTAAGAAGAGTCACTGGTGCGCTCTCATTGTCAAACACAGGGCAAATAGCACTGGCGTCTATTCCCAGCATGTACAGTGTATTAGAATGAAGAGGATCTACTGTTCTTGTCAGTTTCCCGAGCAGAATTGAACTAGATAAGGCCGTTTGTGTAGGAAGCACAGTTCTTTTTTTCTGAGCAAGCTCACTGTTCAGACCCCATAGGAAACACCGTAGAGTAGAAGAGTGCTCTTTTCTCAAAAGCAGAGTGTGTTTCTTGTAAGGCGAGCTAGCATTTGTTTCCAAGTCCGAAATGGAGTTGAATCCCATGCAGTCTCTGGTCCTAAGAGCAAGAGTTGTTTTCTGGTAAGAAGATTCAGTATTGTGCTCCCATTGCAATATACAGTGCAAATAGCACTCGCGTCTGTTCCCAGCAATTACAGTGTATTGGACTGAAGAGGAGCTACTGTTCTTGTCAGTTTCCTAAGCAGAATTGAACTAGATATGGCCGTGTGTGTAGGAAGCACACTTCTTTTGTTCTGAGCAAGCTCACTTTTTTGGCCCTATAGGAAACACATTAGAGTAGAAGAGTGTCCTTTTCTCATAAGCAGAGTGTGTTTCTTGTAAGGCGAGCTAGCGTTGGTTTCCCAGTCCTATATGGAGTTGAATCACATGCAGTCTCTGGTCCTACGAGCAAGAGTTGTTTTCTGGTAAGAAGAGTCACTATTGCGCTCCCATTGCCATACACAGTGCAAATAGCACTCGCGTCTGTTCGCAAGCAAGTACAGTGTATTGGACTGAAGAGGACCAACTGTTCTTGTCAGTTTCCTAAGCAGAGTTGAACTAGATATAGCCCGTGTGTGTAGGAAGCACAGTTCTTTTGTTCTGAGCAAGCTCACTATTCTGGCCCTATAGGAAATACAGTAGAGTAGAAGAGTGCTCTTTTCTCAAAAGCAGAGTGTATTTCTTGTAAGGCGAGCTAGAGTTTGTTTCCCAGTCCTAAATGGAGTTGAATCACATGCAGTTTCTGGTCTATGAGCAAGAGTTGTTTTCTGGTAAGAAGAGTCATGGTTGCGCTCCCATTGTCAAACACAGGGCAAATAGCACTGGCGTCTATTCCCAGCATGTACAGTGTATTGGAATGAAGAGGATCTACTGTTCTTGTCAGTTTCCCAAGCAGAATTGAACTAGATAATGCCGTTTGTGTAGGAAGCACAGTTCTTTTTTCTGAGCAAGCTCACTATTCTGGCCCTATAGGAAACACAGCAGAGTAGAAGAGTGCTCTTTTCTCAAAAGCAGAGTGTGTTTCTTGTAAGGCGAGCTAGTGTTTGTTTCCCAGTCCTAAATGGAGTTGAATCTCATGCAGTTTTTGGTCTCATGAGCAAGAGTTGTTTTCTGGTAAGGAAAGTCACATTGCGCTCCCATTGCCATACACAGTGCAAATAGCACTCGCATCTGTTCCCAGGAAGTACAGTGCATTGGACTGAAGAGGAGATACTGCTCTTGTCAGTTTCTATGCAGAGTTGAACTAGATATGGCCCGTGTGCGTAGGAAGCACAGTTCTTTTGTTCTGAGCAAGCTCACTGTTCGGACCCCATAGGAAACACTTTAGAGTAGAAGAGGGCTCTTTTCTCAAAAAGAGTGTGTTTCTCGTAAGGCTAGCTAGCGTTTGTTTCCCAGTCCTAAATGGAGTTGAATCACATGTATGTTTGGGTCCTACGAGCAAGATTTGTTTTCTGGTAAGAAGAGTCACTATTGCGTTCCCATTGCCATATAGAGGGCAAATAGCACTCGCGTCTGTTCCCAGCAAGTACAGTGTATTGGACTGAAGAGGAGCTACTGTTCTTGTCACTTTCCTAAGCAGAGTTGAACTAGATATGGCCCGTGTGTGTAGGAAGCACAGTTCTTTTGTTCTGAGCAAGCTCACTGTTTGGATCACAAAGGAAACACAGTAGAGTAGAAGAGTGCTCTTTTCTCAAAAGCAGAGTGTGTTTCTTGTAGGGCGAGCTAACGTTTGTTTAGCAGGCCTAAATGGAGTTGAATCACATGCAGTTTCTGGTCCTACGAGCAAGAGTTGTTTTCTGGTAAGAAGAGTCACTATTGCACTCCCATTGTCATACACAGGGCAAATAGCACTGGCGTCTATTCCCAGCATGTACAGTGTATTGGACTGAAGAGGATCTACTGTTCTTGTCAGTTTCCTAAGCAGAATTGAACTAGATATGGCTCTGTGTGTAGGATGCACAGTTCTTTTGTTCTGAGCAAGCTCACTCTTTTGGCCCTATCGTAAACGCATTAGAGTAGAAGAGTGTCCATTTCACAAAAGCAGAGTGTGTTTCTTGTAAGGCGTGCTAGTGTTTGTTTTTCAGTGCTAAATGGAGTTGAATCACATGCAGTTTCTGGTCTTATGAGCAAGAGTTGTTTTCTGGTAAGAAGAGTCACTATTGTGCTCCCATTGTCATACACAGGGAAAAATAGCCCTGGCGTCTGTTCCCAGCATTTACAGTGTATTGGACTGAAGAGGATCTACTGTTCTTGTCAGTTTCCTAAGCAGAATTGAACTAGATATAGCCCGTGTGTGTAGGAAGCACAGTTCTTTTGTTCTGAGGAAGCTCACTGTTTTGGCCCTATACGAAACACAGTAGAGTAGAAGAGTGCTCTTTTCTCAAAAGCAGAGTGTGTTTCTTGTAAGGCGAGCTAGCTTTTTTTTCCCAGTCATAAATGTAGTTGAATCACATGCAGTTTCTGGTCCTACGAGCAAGAGTTGTTTTCTGGTAAAAGAGTCACTATTGTGCTCCCTTTGCAATACACAGGGCAAATAGCACTCGCGTCTGTTCCCAGCAAGTACAGTGTATTGGACTGAAGAGGATCTACTGTTCTTGTCAGTTTCCTAAGCAGAGTTGAACTAGATATGGCCCGTGTGTGTAGGAAGTACAGTTCTTTTGTTCGGAGCAAGCTCACTGTTTGGACACTATAGGAAACACAGTAGAGTAGAAGAGTGCTCTTTTCTCAAAAGCAGAGTCTGTTTCTTGTAAGGTTAGCTAGCGTTTGTTTCCCAGTTCTAAATGGATTTGAATCACATGCAGTTTATGGTCCTATGAGCAAGAGTTGTTTTCTGGTAAGAAGAGTCACTATTGTGCTCCCATTATCATACACAGGGCAAATATCACTGCGTCTGTTCCCAGCATGTACAGTGTATTGGACTGAGGAGGACCAACTGTTCTTGTCAGTTTCCTAAGCAGAGTTGAACTAGTTATGGCCCGTGTGTGTAGGAAGCACAGTTCTTTTGTTCTGAGCAAGCTCACTATTCTGGCCCTATAGTAAACACAGTAGAGTAGAAGAGTGCTCTTTTCTCAAAAACAGAGTGTGTTTCTTGTAAGTCGAGCTAGCGTTTGTTTCCCAGTCCGAAATGGAGTTGAATCCCATGCAGTTTCTGGTCCTAAGAGCAAGAGGTGTTTTCTGGTAAGAAGAGTCACTATTACGCTCCCATTGCCATAAACAGTGCAAATAGCACTCGCGTCTGTTCCCAGGAAGTACAGTGTATTGGACTGAAGAGGAGCTACTGTTCTTGTCAGTTTCCTAAGTGGAGTTGAACTAGATATGGTTCGTGTGTGTAGGAAGCACAGTTCTTTTGTTCAGAGCAAGCTCACTGTTAGGACCCCATAGGAAACACTTTAGAGTACTAGAGGGCTCTTTTCTCAAAAGCAGAGTGTGGTTCTTGTAAGGCGAGCTAGCGTTTGTTTCCCAGTCTGAAATGGAGTTGAATCCCATGCAGTTTCTGGTCCTAAGAGCAAGAGGTGTTTTCTGGTAAGAAGAGTCACTACTGTGCTCCCATTGCCACATACAGTGCAAATAGCACTCGCGTCTGTTCCCAGCAAGTACAGTGTATTGGACTGAAGAGGAGCTACTGTTCCTGTCAGTTTCCTAAGCAGAATTGAACTAGATATGGCCGTGTGTGTAGGAAGCACAGTTCTTTTGTTCTGAGCAAGCTCACTGTTTTGGCCCTATAGGAAACACATTAGAGTAGAAGAGTGTCCTTTTCTCATAAGCAGAGTGTGTTTCTTGTAAGGCGAGCTAGCGTTTGTTTCCCAGTCCTAAATGGAGTTCAATCACATGCAGTTTTTGGTCCTACGAGCAAGAGTTGTTTTATGGTAAGAAGAGTCACTATTGCGCTCCCATTGTCATACACAGGGCAAATAGCACTGGCGTCTCTTCCCAGCATGTAAAGTGTATAGGACTGAAGAGGATCTACTGTTCTTGTCTGTTTCCTAAGCAGAGATGAACTAGATATGGCCCGTGTGTGTAGGAAGCACAGTTCTTTTGTTCTGAGCAAGCTCACTCTTCTGGCCTATAGGAAACACAGTAGAGTAGAAGAGTGCTCTTTTCTCAGAAGCAGAGTGTGTTTGTTTTAAGGCAAACTAGCATTTGTTTCCCAGTCCTAAATGGATTTGAATCACATGCAGTTTCTGGTCCTACGAGCAAGAGTTGTTTTCTGGTAAGGAAAGTCACTATTGTGCTCCTTTTGCCATACACAGTGCAAACAACACTCGCTACTGTTCTTTGCAAGTACAGTGTACTGGACTGCAGAGGAGCTACTTTTCTTGTCAGTTTCCTAAGCAGAATTGAACTAGATATGGCCCGTGTGTGTAGGAAGCACAGTTCTTTTGTTCTGAGCAAGCTCACTGTTCGGACCCCATAGGAAACACAGTAGAGTAGAAGAGTGCTCCTTTCTCAAAAGCAGAGTGTGTTTCTTGTAAGGCGAGGTAGCGTTTGTTTCCCACTCCTAAATGGAATTGAATCACATGCAGTTTCTGATCCTAGGAGCAAGAGTTGTTTTCTGGTAAGAAGAGTCACTATTGCGCTCCCATTGACATACACAGGGCAAATAGCACTGGCGTCTGTTCCCAGCAAGTACAGTGTATTGGACTGAAGAGGATCTACTGTTCTTGTCAGTTTCCTAAGCAGAGTTGAACTAGATATGGCCCGTGTGAGTAGGAAGCACATTTCCTTTGTTCTGAGCAAGCTCACTGTTTTGGCCCTATAGGAAACACAGTAGAGTAGAAGAGTGCTCTTTTTTTAAAAGCAGAGTGTGTTTCTTGTAAGGTGAGCTAGCGTTTGTTTCCCAGTCCTAAATGTAGTTGAATCACATGCAGTTTTTGGTCCTACCAGCAAGACTTGTTTTCTAGAAGAAGAATCACTATTGTGCTCCCATTGCCATACACAGGGCAAATAGGACTCGAGTCTGTTCCCAGGATGTACAGTGTATTGGACTGAAGAGGATCTACTGTTCTTGTCAGTTTCCTAAGCAGAGTTGAACTAGATATGGCCCGTGTGTGTAGGAAGTACAGTTCTTTTGTTCGGAGCAAGCTCACTGTTTGGACACTATAGGAAACACAGTAGAGTAGAAGAGTGCTCTTTTCTCAAAAGCAGAGTCTGTTTCTTGTAAGGTTAGCTAGCGTTTGTTTCCCAGTTCTAAATGGATTTGAATCACATGCAGTTTATGGTCCTATGAGCAAGAGTTGTTTTCTGGTAAGAAGAGTCACTATTGTGCTCCCATTATCATACACAGGGCAAATATCACTGCGTCTGTTCCCAGCATGTACAGTGTATTGGACTGAGGAGGACCAACTGTTCTTGTCAGTTTCCTAAGCAGAGTTGAACTAGTTATGGCCCGTGTGTGTAGGAAGCACAGTTCTTTTGTTCTGAGCAAGCTCACTAATCTGGCCCTATAGTAAACACAGTAGAGTAGAAGAGTGCTCTTTTCTCAAAAACAGAGTGTGTTTCTTGTAAGTCGAGCTAGCGTTTGTTTCCCAGTCCGAAATGGAGTTGAATCCCATGCAGTTTCTGGTCCTAAGAGCAAGAGGTGTTTTCTGGTAAGAAGAGTCACTATTACGCTCCCATTGCCATAAACAGTGCAAATAGCACTCGCGTCTGTTCCCAGGAAGTACAGTGTATTGGACTGAAGAGGAGCTACTGTTCTTGTCAGTTTCCTAAGTGGAGTTGAACTAGATATGGTTCGTGTGTGTAGGAAGCACAGTTCTTTTGTTCAGAGCAAGCTCACTGTTAGGACCCCATAGGAAACACTTTAGAGTACTAGAGGGCTCTTTTCTCAAAAGCAGAGTGTGGTTCTTGTAAGGCGAGCTAGCGTTTGTTTCCCAGTCTGAAATGGAGTTGAATCCCATGCAGTTTCTGGTCCTAAGAGCAAGAGGTGTTTTCTGGTAAGAAGAGTCACTACTGTGCTCCCATTGCCACATACAGTGCAAATAGCACTCGCGTCTGTTCCCAGCAAGTACAGTGTATTGGACTGAAGAGGAGCTACTGTTCCTGTCAGTTTCCTAAGCAGAATTGAACTAGATATGGCCGTGTGTGTAGGAAGCACAGTTCTTTTGTTCTGAGCAAGCTCACTGTTTTGGCCCTATAGGAAACACATTAGAGTAGAAGAGTGTCCTTTTCTCATAAGCAGAGTGTGTTTCTTGTAAGGCGAGCTAGCGTTTGTTTCCCAGTCCTAAATGGAGTTCAATCACATGCAGTTTTTGGTCCTACGAGCAAGAGTTGTTTTAGGGTAAGAAGAGTCACTATTGCGCTCCCATTGTCATACACAGGGCAAATAGCACTGGCGTCTCTTCCCAGCATGTAAAGTGTATAGGACTGAAGAGGATCTACTGTTCTTGTCTGTTTCCTAAGCAGAGATGAACTAGATATGGCCCGTGTGTGTAGGAAGCACAGTTCTTTTGTTCTGAGCAAGCTCACTCTTCTGGCCTATAGGAAACACAGTAGAGTAGAAGAGTGCTCTTTTCTCAGAAGCAGAGTGTGTTTGTTTTAAGGCAAACTAGCATTTGTTTCCCAGTCCTAAATGGATTTGAATCACATGCAGTTTCTGATCCTACGAGCAAGAGTTGTTTTCTGGAAAGGAAAGTCACTATTGTGTTCCCTTTGCCATACACAGTGCAAATAGCACTCGTGTCTGTTCCCAGCAAGTACAGTGTATTGGACTGAAGAGGAGCTACTGCTCTTGTCAGTTTCCTAAGCAGAGTTGAACTAGATATGGCCCGTGTGTGTAGGAAGCACAGTTCTTTGTTCTGAGCAAGCTCACTGTTCGGACCCCTTAGGAAACACAGTAGAATAGAAGAGTCCTCTTTACTCAAAAGCAGAGTGTGTTTCTTGTAAGGCGAGCTAGCGTTTGTTTTCCAGTTCTAAATGGAGTTGAATCACATGCAGTTTCTGGTCCTACAAGCAAGAGTTGTTTTCTGGTAAGAAGAGACACTATTGCGCTCCCATTGTCATACACAAGGCAAATAGCTCTGGCGTCTGTTCCCAGCATGTACAGTGTATTGGACTGAAGATGATCTACTGTTCTTGTCAGTTTCCTAAGCAGAGTTGAACTAGATATGGCCCGTGTGTGTAGGAAGCACAGTTCTTTTGTTCTGAGCAAGGTCACTGTTAGGACCCCATAGGAAACACAGTAGAATAGAAGAGTGCTCTTTTCTCAAAAGCAGAGTGTGTTTCTTGTAAGGCGAGCTAGCGTTTGTTTCCCAGTCCAAAATGGAGTTGAATCACATGCAGTTTCTGGTCCTACGAGCAAGGGAAGTTTTCTGGTAAGGAAAGTAACTATTGTGCTCCCTTTGCAATAAACAGTGCATATAGCACTCACGTCTGTTCCCAGCAAGTACAGTGTATTCGACCGAAGAGGAGCTACTGTTCTTGTCAGTTTCCTAAGGAGAGTTGAACTAGATATGGCCGGTGTGTGTGAAGCACAGTTCTTTTGTTCTGAGCAAGCTCAATTTTCAGACACCATAGTAAACACAGTAGAATAGGAGAGTGCTCTTTTCTCAAAAGCATAGTGTGTTTCTTGTAAGGTGAGCTAGCGTTTTTTTCCCAGTTTTAAATGGAGTTGAATTACATTCAGTTTCTTGTCCTATGAACAAGAGTTTTTTTCCGGTAAGAAGAGTCAGTATTGCACTCCTATTGCCATACACAGTGCAAACAACACTCGCTACTGTTCTTTGCAAGTACAGTGTATTGGACAGAAGAGGAGCTACTGTTCTTGTAAGTTTCATAAGCAGAGTTGAACTAGATATGGCCCGTGTGTGTAGGAAGCACAGTTCTTTTGTTCTGAGCAAGCTCACTGTTCGGACCCCATAGGAAACACAGTAGAGTAGAATAGTGCTCTTTTCTCAAAAGCAGAGTGTGTTTCTTGTAAGGCGAGCTAACGTTTGTTACCCAGTCTTAAATGGAGTTGAATCCCATGCAGTTTCTGGTCCTACGAGCAAGAGTTGTTTTCTGGTAAGAAGAGTCACTGTTGCCCTCCCATTGTCATACGCAGGGCAAATAGCACTGGCGTCTGTTCCCAGCATGTACAGTGTATTGGACTGAAGATGATCTACTGGTCTTGTCAGTTTCCTAAGCAGAGTTGAACTAGATATGGCCCGTGTGTGTAGGTAGCACAGTTCTTTTGTTCTGAGCAAGCTCACTGTTCAGACACATAGGAAACACAGTAGAATAGAAGAGTGCTCTTTTCTCAAAAGCAGAGTGTGTTTCTTGTAAGGCGAGCTAGCGTTTGTTTCCGAGTCCTAAATGGAGTTGAATCCCATGCAGTTTCTGGTCCTACGAGCAAGGGATGTTTTCTGGTAAGGAAAGTCACTATGGTGCTCCCATTGCCATAAACAGTGCAAATAGCGCTCACGTCTGTTCCCAGCAAGTACAGTGTATTGGACTGAAGAGGAGCTACTGTTCTTGTCAGTTTTTTAGGCAGAGTTGAATGAGATATGGCCTTTGTGTGTAGGAAGCACAGTTCTTTTGTTCTGAGCAAGCTCACTGTTTTGGTCCTATAGGAAACACAGAAGAGTAGATGAGTGCTCTTTTCTCAAAAGCAGAGTGTCTTTCTGGTAAGGTGAGCTAGCATTTGTTTCCCAGTCCTAAATGGAGTTGAATTACATGCAGTCTCTTGTCCTATGAGCAAGAGTTGTTTTCTGGTAAGAAGAGTCACTATTGCGCTCCTATTGCCATAAACAGCACAAAAAACACTCGCTACTGTTCTTTGCAAGTACAGTGTATTGTACAGAAGAGGAGCTACTTTTCTTGTCAGTTTCCTAAGCAGAGTTGAACTAGATATGGCCCGTGTGTGTAGGAAGCACAGTTCTTTTGTTCTGAGCAACCTCACTGTTCGGACCCCATAGGAAACACAGTAGAGTAGAAGAGTGCTCCTTTCTCAAAAGCAGAGTGTGTTTCTTGTAAGGCGAGCTAGCATTTGTTTCCCACTATTAAATGGAATTGAATCACATGCAGTTTCTGATCCTAGGAGCAAGAGTTGTTTTCTGGTAAGAAGAGTCACTATTGTGCTCCCATTGACATACACAGGGCAAATAGCACTGGCGTCTGTTCCCAGCAAGTACAGTGTATTGGACTGAAGAGGATCTACTGTTCTTGTCAGTTTCCTAAGCAGAGTTGAACTAGATAGGTCCCGTGTGTGTAGGAAGCACAGTTCTTTTGTTCTGAGCAAGCTCACTGTTTTGGCCCTATAGGAAACACAGTAGAGTAGAAGAGTGCTCTTTTCTCAAAAGCAGAGTGTGTTTCTTGTAAGGCGAGCTAGCGTTAGTTTCCCAGTCCTAAATGTAGTTGAATCACATGCAGTTTTTGGTCCTACCAGCAAGACTTGTTTTCTAGAAGAAGAATCACTATTGTGATCCCATTGCCATACACAGTGCAAATAGGACTCGCGTCTGTTCCCAGGATGTACAGTGTATTGGACTGAAGAGGAGCTACTGTTCTTGTCAGTTTCCTAAGCAGAGTTGAACTAGATGTGGCCCGTGTGTGTTCGAAGTACACTTCTTTTGTTCCGAGCAACCTCACTCTTCTGGCCCTATAGGAAACACAGTAGAGTAGAAGAGTGCACTTTTCTCAAAAGCAGAATGTGTTTCTTGTAAGGCGAGCTAGCGTTTGTTTCCCAGTCCTAAATGGAGTTCAATCACATGCAGTTTCTGGTCCTACGAGCAAGAGTTGTTTTCTGGTAAGTAGAGTCACTATTGCAATCCCATTGTCATACACAGGGCAAATAGCACTGGCATCTGTTCCCAGCATGTAAAGTGTATTGGACTGAAGAGGATCTACTGTTCTTGTCAGTTTCGGAAGCAGAGTTGAACTAGATATGGCCCGTGTGTGTAGGAAGCACAGTTCTTTGTTCTGAGCAAGCTCACTGTTCGGACCCCATAAGAAACACAGTAGAATAGAAGAGTGCTCTTTACTCAAAAGCAGAGTGTGTTTCTTGTAAGGCAAGCTAGCATTTGTTTCCCAGTCCTAAATGGAGTTGAATCACATGCAGTTTCTGGTCCTACAAGCAAGAGTTGTTTTCTAGTAAGAAGAGTCACTATTGCGCTCCCATTGTCATACACAGGGCAAATAGCACTGGCGTCTGTTCCCAGCATGTACAGTGTATTGGACTGAAGATGATCTACTGTTCTTGTCAGTTTCCTAAGCAGAGTTGAACTAGATATGGCCCGTGTGTGTAGGAAGCACAGTTCTTTTGTTCTGAGCAAGGTCACTGTTCGGACCCCATAGGAAACACAGTAGAATAGAAGAGTGCTCTTTTCTCAAATGCAGAGTGTGTTTCTTGTAAGGCGAGCTAGCCTTTGTTTCCCAGTCCAAAATGGAGTTGAATCACATGCAGTTTCTGGTCCTACGAGCAAGGGAAGTTTTCTGGTAAGGAAAGTAACTATTGTGCTCCCTTTGCAATAAACAGTGCAGATAGCACTCACGTCTGTTCCCAGCAAGTACAGTGTATTCGACAGAAGAGGAGCTACTGTTCTTGTCAGTTTCCTAAGGAGAGTTGAACTAGATATGGCCGGTGTGTGTGAAGCAGAGTTCTTTTGTTCTGAGCAAGCTCAATTTTCAGACACCATAGTAAACACAGTAGAATAGAAGAGTGCTCTTTTCTCAAAAGAAGAGTGTGTTTCTTGTAAGGTAAGCTAGCGTTTTTTTCCCAGTTTTAAATGGAGTTGAATTACATTCAGTTTCTTGTCCTATGAGCAAGAATTGTTTTCTGGTAAGAAGAGTCACTATTGTGCTCCTATTGCCATACACAGTGCAAACAACTCTTGCTACTGTTCTTTGCAAGTACAGTGTATTGGACAGAAGAGGAGCTACTGTTCTTGTCAGTTTCCTAAACAGAGTTGAACTAGATATGGCCCGTGTGTGTAGGAAGCACAGTTCTTTTGTTCTGAGCAAGCTCACTGTTCGGACCCCATAGGAAACACAGTAGAGTAGAAGAGTGCTCTTTTCTCAAAAGCAGAGTGTGTTTCTTGTAAGGCGAGCTAGCGTTTGTTTCCCAGTCCTAAATGGAATTGAATCACATGCAGTTTCTGATCCTAGGAGCAAGAGTTGTTTTCTGGTAAGAAGAGTCACTATTGCGCTCCCATTGACATACACAGGGCAAATAGCACTGGCGTCTGTTCCCAGCATGTACAGTGTATTGGACTGAAGAGGATCTACTGTTCTTGTCAGTTTCCTAAGCAGAGTTGAACTAGATATGGCCCGTGTGTGTAGGAAGCACAGTTCTTTTGTTCTGAGCAAGCTCACTGTTTTGGCCCTATAGGAAACACAATAGAGTAGAAGAGTGCTCTTTTCTCAAAAGCAGAGTGTGTTTCTTGTAAGGCGAGCTAGCGTTTGTTTCCCAGGCCTAAATGTAGTTGAATCATATGCAGTTTCTGGTCCTACAAGCAAGAGTTGTTTTCTAGTAAGAAGAGTCACTATTGTGCTCCCATTGCCATACACAGGGCAAAAAGGACTCGCGTCTGCTCCCAGGATGTACAGTGTATTGGAGTGAAGAGGATCTACTGTTCTTGTCAGTTTCCTAAGCAAAGTTGAACTAGATATGGCCCGGGTGTATTAGAAGTACACTTCTTTTGTTCTGAGGAACCTCACTCTTCTGGCGCTATAGGAAACACAGTAGAGTAGAAGAGTGCTGTTTTCTCAAAAACAGAATGTGTTTTTGTAAGGCGAGCTAGCGTTTGTTTCCCAGTCCTAAATGGAGTTGAATCACATGCAGTTTCTGGTTTTACGAGCAAGAGTTGTTTTCTGGTAAGAAGAGTCACTGTTGCCCTCCCATTGTCATACACAGGGCAAATAGCACTGGCATCTGTTCCCAGCATGTACAGTGTATTGGACTGAAGATGATCTACTGTTCTTGTCAGTTTCCTAAGCAGAGTTGAACTAGATATGGCCCGTGTGTGTAGGAAGCACAGTTCTTTTGTTCTGAGCAAGGTCACTGTTCGGACCCCATACGAAACACAGTAGAATAGAAGAGTGCTCTTTTCTCAAAAGCAGAGTGTGTTTCTTGTAAGGCGAGCTAGCGTTTGTTTCCCAGTCCAAAATGGAGTTGAATCACATGCAGTTTCTGGTCCTACGAGCAAGGGATGTTTTCTGGTAAGGAAAGTCACTATTGTGCTCCCTTTGCCATAAACAGTGCAAATAGCACTCACGTCTGTTCCCAGCAAGTACAGTGTATTGGACTGAAGAGGAGCTACTGTTCTTGTCATTTTTTTAAGCAGAGTTGAATGAGACATGGCCCGTGTGTGTAGGAAGCACAGTTCTTTTGTTCTGAGCAAGCTCACTGTTTTGGTCCTATATGAAACACAGAAGAGTAGAAGAGTGCTCTTTTCTCAAAAGCAGAGTGTTTTTCTTGTAAGGTGTGCTATCGTTTGTTTCCCAGTCCTAAATGGAGTTGAATTACATACAGTTTTTTGTCCTATGAGCAAGAGTTGTTTTCTGGTAAGAAGAGTCACTATTGTGCTCCTATTGCAATACACAGTAGAAACAACACTCGCTACTGTTCTTTGCAAGTACAGTGTATTGGACAGAAGAGGAGCTACTGTTCTTGTCAGTTTCCTAAGCAGAGTTGAACTAGATATGGCCCGTGTGTGTAGGAAGCACAGTTCTTTGTTCTGAGCAAGCTCACTGTTCGGACCCCATAGGAAACACAGTAGAATAGAAGAGTGCTCTTTACTCAAAAGAAGAGTGTGTTTCTTGTAAGGCGATCTAGTGTTTGTTTCCCAGTCCTAAATGGAGTTGAATCACATTCAGTTTCTGGTCCTACGAGCAAGAGTTTTTTCTGGTAAGAGGAGTCACTATTTCCCTCCCATTGTCGTACACTGGGCAAATAGCACTGGCGTCTGTTCCCAGCATGTACAGTGTATTGGACTGAAGATGATCTACTGTTCTTGTCAGTTTCCTAAGCAGAGTTGAACTAGATATGGCCCGTGTGTGTAGGAAGCACAGTTCTTTTGTTCTGAGCAAGCTCACTGTTCTGGTCCTATAGGAAACACAGAAGAGTAGAAGAGTGCTCTTTTCTCAAAAGCAAAGTGTGTTGCTTGTAAGGTGAGCTAGCGTTTGTTTCCCAGTCCTAAATGGAGTTGAATTACATGCAGTTTCTGGTCCTATGAGCAAGAGTTGTTTTCTGGTAAGAAGAGTCACTATTGCAATCCTATTGCCATACACAGTGCCAACAACACTCGCTACTGTTCTTTGCAAGTACAGTGTATTGCACAGAAGAAGAGGTACTGTTCTTGTCAGTTTCCTAAGCAGAGTAGAACTAGATATGGCCCGTGTGTGTAGGAAGCACAGTTCTTTTGTTCTGAGCAAGCTCACTTTTCAGACCCCATAGGAAACACAGTAGAGTAGAAGAGTGCTCTTTTCTCAAAAGCAGAGTGTGTTTCTTGTAAGGCAAGCTAGAGTTTGTCTCCCAGTCCTAAATGGAGTTGAATCACATGCAGTTTCTGATCCTAGGAGCAAGAATTGTTTTCTGGTAAGAAGAGTCACTATTGCCCTCCCATTGTCGTACACAGGGCAAATAGCACTGGCGTCTGTTCCCAGCATGTACAGTGTATTGGACTGAAGAGGATCTACTGTTCTTGTCAGTTTCCTAAGCAGAGTTGAACTAGATATAGCCCGTGTGTGTAGGAAGCACAGTTCTTTTGTTCTGAGGAAGCTCACTGTTTTGGCCCTATACGAAACACAGTAGAGTAGAAGAGTGCTCTTTTCTCAAAAGCAGAGTGTGTTTCTTGTAAGGCGAGCTAGCTTTTTTTCCCCAGTCGTAAATGAAGTTGAATCACATGCAGTTTCTTGTCCTACGAGGAAGAGTTGTTTTCTGGTAAAAGAGTCACTATTGTGTTCCCTTTGCCATACACAGGGCAAATAGCACTCGCGTCTGTTCCCAGCAAGTACAGTGTATTGGACTGAAGAGGATCTACTGTTCTTGTCAGTTTCCTAAGCAGAGTTGAACTAGATATGGCCCGTGTGTGTTCGAAGTACACTTCTTTTGTTCCGAGCAAGCTCACTGTTCGGACCCCACAGAAAACACAGTAGAATAGAAGAGTGCTCTTTTCTCAAAAGCAGAATGTGTTTCTTGTCAAGCGAGCTAGTGTTTGTTTCCCAGTCCTAAATGGATTTGAATCCCATGCAGTTTCTGGTCCTACGAGCAAGAGTTGTTTTCTGGTAAGAAGAGTCACTATTGGGCTCCCTTTGCCATACACAGTGCAAATAGCACTCGCGTCTGCTCCCAGCAAGTACAGTGTATTGGACTGAAGAGGAGCTACTGTTCTTGTCAGTTTCCTAAGCAGAGTTGAACTAGATATAGCCCGTGTGTGTAGGAAGCACAGTTCGTTTGTTCTGAGCAAGCTCACTGTTTTGGCCCTATAGGAAACACAGTAGAGTAGAAGAGTGCACTTTTCTCAAAAGCAGAATGTGTTTCTTGTAAGGCGAGCTAGCGTTTGTTTCCCAGTCCTAAATGGAGTTCAATCACATGCAGTTTCTGGTCCTATGAGCAAGAGTTGTTTTATGGGAAGTAGAATCACTATTGCGCTCCCATTGTCATACACAGGGCAAATAGCACTGGCGTCTGTTCCCAGCATGTAAAGTGGATTGGACTGAAGAGGATCTACTGTTCTAGTCAGTTTCCTAAGCAGAGTTGAACTAGATATGGCCCGTGTGTGTAGGAAGCACAGTTCTTTTTTTCTGAGCTAGCTCAATCTTCTGGCCTATAGGAAACACAGTAGAGTAGAAGAGTGCTCTTTTCTCAAAAGCAGAGAGTGTTTCTTGTAAGGCGAGCTTGCATTTGTTTCCCAGTCCTAAATGGAGTTGAATCACATGCAGTTTCTGATCCTACGAGCAAGAGTTGTTTTCTGGAAAGGAAAGTCACTATTGTGTTCCCTTTGCCATACACAGTGCAAATAGCACTCGTGTCTGTTCCCAGCAAGTACAGTGTATTGGACTGAAGAGGAGCTACTGCTCTTGTCAGTTTCCTAAGCAGAGTTGAACTAGATATGGCCCGTGTGTGTAGGAAGCACAGTTCTTTGTTCTGAGCAAGCTCACTGTTCGGACCCCTTAGGAAACACAGTAGAATAGAAGAGTCCTCTTTACTCAAAAGCAGAGTGTGTTTCTTGTAAGGCGAGCTAGCGTTTGTTTTCCAGTTCTAAATGGAGTTGAATCACATGCAGTTTCTGGTCCTACAAGCAAGAGTTGTTTTCTGGTAAGAAGAGACACTATTGCGCTCCCATTGTCATACACAAGGCAAATAGCTCTGGCGTCTGTTCCCAGCATGTACAGTGTATTGGACTGAAGATGATCTACTGTTCTTGTCAGTTTCCTAAGCAGAGTTGAACTAGATATGGCCCGTGTGTGTAGGAAGCACAGTTCTTTTGTTCTGAGCAAGGTCACTGTTAGGACCCCATAGGAAACACAGTAGAATAGAAGAGTGCTCTTTTCTCAAAAGCAGAGTGTGTTTCTTGTAAGGCGAGCTAGCGTTTGTTTCCCAGTCCAAAATGGAGTTGAATCACATGCAGTTTCTGGTCCTACGAGCAAGGGAAGTTTTCTGGTAAGGAAAGTAACTATTGTGCTCCCTTTGCAATAAACAGTGCATATAGCACTCACGTCTGTTCCCAGCAAGTACAGTGTATTCGACCGAAGAGGAGCTACTGTTCTTGTCAGTTTCCTAAGGAGAGTTGAACTAGATATGGCCGGTGTGTGTGAAGCACAGTTCTTTTGTTCTGAGCAAGCTCAATTTTCAGACACCATAGTAAACACAGTAGAATAGGAGAGTGCTCTTTTCTCAAAAGCATAGTGTGTTTCTTGTAAGGTGAGCTAGCGTTTTTTTCCCAGTTTTAAATGGAGTTGAATTACATTCAGTTTCTTGTCCTATGAACAAGAGTTTTTTTCCGGTAAGAAGAGTCAGTATTGCACTCCTATTGCCATACACAGTGCAAACAACACTCGCTACTGTTCTTTGCAAGTACAGTGTATTGGACAGAAGAGGAGCTACTGTTCTTGTAAGTTTCATAAGCAGAGTTGAACTAGATATGGCCCGTGTGTGTAGGAAGCACAGTTCTTTTGTTCTGAGCAAGCTCACTGTTCGGACCCCATAGGAAACACAGTAGAGTAGAATAGTGCTCTTTTCTCAAAAGCAGAGTGTGTTTCTTGTAAGGCGAGCTAACGTTTGTTACCCAGTCTTAAATGGAGTTGAATCCCATGCAGTTTCTGGTCCTACGAGCAAGAGTTGTTTTCTGGTAAGAAGAGTCACTGTTGCCCTCCCATTGTCATACGCAGGGCAAATAGCACTGGCGTCTGTTCCCAGCATGTACAGTGTATTGGACTGAAGATGATCTACTGGTCTTGTCAGTTTCCTAAGCAGAGTTGAACTAGATATGGCCCGTGTGTGTAGGTAGCACAGTTCTTTTGTTCTGAGCAAGCTCACTGTTCAGACACATAGGAAACACAGTAGAATAGAAGAGTGCTCTTTTCTCAAAAGCAGAGTGTGTTTCTTGTAAGGCGAGCTAGCGTTTGTTTCTGAGTCCTAAATGGAGTTGAATCCCATGCAGTTTCTGGTCCTACGAGCAAGGGATGTTTTCTGGTAAGGAAAGTCACTATGGTGCTCCCATTGCCATAAACAGTGCAAATAGCGCTCACGTCTGTTCCCAGCAAGTACAGTGTATTGGACTGAAGAGGAGCTACTGTTCTTGTCAGTTTTTTAAGCAGAGTTGAATGAGATATGGCCTTTGTGTGTAGGAAGCACAGTTCTTTTGTTCTGAGCAAGCTCACTGTTTTGGTCCTATAGGAAACACAGAAGAGTAGATGAGTGCTCTTTTCTCAAAAGCAGAGTGTCTTTCTGGTAAGGTGAGCTAGCATTTGTTTCCCAGTCCTAAATGGAGTTGAATTACATGCAGTCTCTTGTCCTATGAGCAAGAGTTGTTTTCTGGTAAGAAGAGTCACTATTGCGCTCCTATTGCCATAAACAGCACAAAAAACACTCGCTACTGTTCTTTGCAAGTACAGTGTATTGTACAGAAGAGGAGCTACTTTTCTTGTCAGTTTCCTAAGCAGAGTTGAACTAGATATGGCCCGTGTGTGTAGGAAGCACAGTTCTTTTGTTCTGAGCAACCTCACTGTTCGGACCCCATAGGAAACACAGTAGAGTAGAAGAGTGCTCCTTTCTCAAAAGCAGAGTGTGTTTCTTGTAAGGCGAGCTAGCATTTGTTTCCCACTATTAAATGGAATTGAATCACATGCAGTTTCTGATCCTAGGAGCAAGAGTTGTTTTCTGGTAAGAAGAGTCACTATTGTGCTCCCATTGACATACACAGGGCAAATAGCACTGGCGTCTGTTCCCAGCAAGTACAGTGTATTGGACTGAAGAGGATCTACTGTTCTTGTCAGTTTCCTAAGCAGAGTTGAACTAGATAGGGCCCGTGTGTGTAGGAAGCACAGTTCTTTTGTTCTGAGCAAGCTCACTGTTTTGGCCCTATAGGAAACACAGTAGAGTAGAAGAGTGCTCTTTTCTCAAAAGCAGAGTGTGTTTCTTGTAAGGCGAGCTAGCGTTTGTTTCCCAGTCCTAAATGTAGTTGAATCACATGCAGTTTTTGGTCCTACCAGCAAGACTTGTTTTCTAGAAGAAGAATCACTATTGTGATCCCATTGCCATACACAGTGCAAATAGGACTCGCGTCTGTTCCCAGGATGTACAGTGTATTGGACTGAAGAGGAGCTACTGTTCTTGTCAGTTTCCTAAGCAGAGTTGAACTAGATGTGGCACGTGTGTGTTCGAAGTACACTTCTTTTGTTCTGAGCAACCTCACTCTTCTGGCCCTATAGGAAACACAGTAGAGTAGAAGAGTGCACTTTTCTCAAAAGCAGAATGTGTTTCTTGTAAGGCGAGCTAGCGTTTGTTTCCCAGTCCTAAATGGAGTTCAATCACATGCAGTTTCTGGTCCTACGAGCAAGAGTTGTTTTCTGGTAAGTAGAGTCACTATTGCAATCCCATTGTCATACACAGGGCAAATAGCACTGGCATCTGTTCCCAGCATGTAAAGTGTATTGGACTGAAGAGGATCTACTGTTCTTGTCAGTTTCGGAAGCAGAGTTGAACTAGATATGGCCCGTGTGTGTAGGAAGCACAGTTCTTTGTTCTGAGCAAGCTCACTGTTCGGACCCCATAAGAAACACAGTAGAATAGAAGAGTGCTCTTTACTCAAAAGCAGAGTGTGTTTCTTGTAAGGCAAGCTAGCATTTGTTTCCCAGTCCTAAATGGAGTTGAATCACATGCAGTTTCTGGTCCTACAAGCAAGAGTTGTTTTCTAGTAAGAAGAGTCACTATTGTGCTCCCATTGTCATACACAGGGCAAATAGCACTGGCGTCTGTTCCCAGCATGTACAGTGTATTGGACTGAAGATGATCTACTGTTCTTGTCAGTTTCCTAAGCAGAGTTGAACTAGATATGGCCCGTGTGTGTAGGAAGCACAGTTCTTTTGTTCTGAGCAAGGTCACTGTTCGGACCCCATAGGAAACACAGTAGAATAGAAGAGTGCTCTTTTCTCAAATGCAGAGTGTGTTTCTTGTAAGGCGAGCTAGCCTTTGTTTCCCAGTCCAAAATGGAGTTGAATCACATGCAGTTTCTGGTCCTACGAGCAAGGGAAGTTTTCTGGTAAGGAAAGTAACTATTGTGCTCCCTTTGCAATAAACAGTGCAGATAGCACTCACGTCTGTTCCCAGCAAGTACAGTGTATTCGACAGAAGAGGAGCTACTGTTCTTGTCAGTTTCCTAAGGAGAGTTGAACTAGATATGGCCGGTGTGTGTGAAGCAGAGTTCTTTTGTTCTGAGCAAGCTCAATTTTCAGACACCATAGTAAACACAGTAGAATAGAAGAGTGCTCTTTTCTCAAAAGAAGAGTGTGTTTCTTGTAAGGTAAGCTAGCGTTTTTTTCCCAGTTTTAAATGGAGTTGAATTACATTCAGTTTCTTGTCCTATGAGCAAGAATTGTTTTCTGGTAAGAAGAGTCACTATTGTGCTCCTATTGCCATACACAGTGCAAACAACTCTTGCTACTGTTCTTTGCAAGTACAGTGTATTGGACAGAAGAGGAGCTACTGTTCTTGTCAGTTTCCTAAACAGAGTTGAACTAGATATGGCCCGTGTGTGTAGGAAGCACAGTTCTTTTGTTCTGAGCAAGCTCACTGTTCGGACCCCATAGGAAACACAGTAGAGTAGAAGAGTGCTCTTTTCTCAAAAGCAGAGTGTGTTTCTTGTAAGGCGAGCTAGCGTTTGTTTCCCAGTCCTAAATGGAATTGAATCACATGCAGTTTCTGATCCTAGGAGCAAGAGTTGTTTTCTGGTAAGAAGAGTCACTATTGCGCTCCCATTGACATACACAGGGCAAATAGCACTGGCGTCTGTTCCCAGCATGTACAGTGTATTGGACTGAAGAGGATCTACTGTTCTTGTCAGTTTCCTAAGCAGAGTTGAACTAGATATGGCCCGTGTGTGTAGGAAGCACAGTTCTTTTGTTCTGAGCAAGCTCACTGTTTTGGCCCTATAGGAAACACAATAGAGTAGAAGAGTGCTCTTTTCTCAAAAGCAGAGTGTGTTTCTTGTAAGGCGAGCTAGCGTTTGTTTCCCAGGCCTAAATGTAGTTGAATCATATGCAGTTTCTGGTCCTACAAGCAAGAGTTGTTTTCTAGTAAGAAGAGTCACTATTGTGCTCCCATTGCCATACACAGGGCAAAAAGGACTCGCGTCTGCTCCCAGGATGTACAGTGTATTGGAGTGAAGAGGATCTACTGTTCTTGTCAGTTTCCTAAGCAAAGTTGAACTAGATATGGCCCGGGTGTATTAGAAGTACACTTCTTTTGTTCTGAGGAACCTCACTCTTCTGGCGCTATAGGAAACACAGTAGAGTAGAAGAGTGCTGTTTTCTCAAAAACAGAATGTGTTTTTGTAAGGCGAGCTAGCGTTTGTTTCCCAGTCCTAAATGGAGTTGAATCACATGCAGTTTCTGGTTTTACGAGCAAGAGTTGTTTTCTGGTAAGAAGAGTCACTGTTGCCCTCCCATTGTCATACACAGGGCAAATAGCACTGGCATCTGTTCCCAGCATGTACAGTGTATTGGACTGAAGATGATCTACTGTTCTTGTCAGTTTCCTAAGCAGAGTTGAACTAGATATGGCCCGTGTGTGTAGGAAGCACAGTTCTTTTGTTCTGAGCAAGGTCACTGTTCGGACCCCATACGAAACACAGTAGAATAGAAGAGTGCTCTTTTCTCAAAAGCAGAGTGTGTTTCTTGTAAGGCGAGCTAGCGTTTGTTTCCCAGTCCAAAATGGAGTTGAATCACATGCAGTTTCTGGTCCTACGAGCAAGGGATGTTTTCTGGTAAGGAAAGTCACTATTGTGCTCCCTTTGCCATAAACAGTGCAAATAGCACTCACGTCTGTTCCCAGCAAGTACAGTGTATTGGACTGAAGAGGAGCTACTGTTCTTGTCATTTTTTTAAGCAGAGTTGAATGAGACATGGCCCGTGTGTGTAGGAAGCACAGTTCTTTTGTTCTGAGCAAGCTCACTGTTTTGGTCCTATATGAAACACAGAAGAGTAGAAGAGTGCTCTTTTCTCAAAAGCAGAGTGTTTTTCTTGTAAGGTGTGCTATCGTTTGTTTCCCAGTCCTAAATGGAGTTGAATTACATACAGTTTTTTGTCCTATGAGCAAGAGTTGTTTTCTGGTAAGAAGAGTCACTATTGTGCTCCTATTGCAATACACAGTAGAAACAACACTCGCTACTGTTCTTTGCAAGTACAGTGTATTGGACAGAAGAGGAGCTACTGTTCTTGTCAGTTTCCTAAGCAGAGTTGAACTAGATATGGCCCGTGTGTGTAGGAAGCACAGTTCTTTGTTCTGAGCAAGCTCACTGTTCGGACCCCATAGGAAACACAGTAGAATAGAAGAGTGCTCTTTACTCAAAAGAAGAGTGTGTTTCTTGTAAGGCGATCTAGTGTTTGTTTCCCAGTCCTAAATGGAGTTGAATCACATGCAGTTTCTGGTCCTACGAGCAAGAGTTTTTTCTGGTAAGAGGAGTCACTATTGCCCTCCCATTGTCGTACACTGGGCAAATAGCACTGGCGTCTGTTCCCAGCATGTACAGTGTATTGGACTGAAGATGATCTACTGTTCTTGTCAGTTTCCTAAGCAGAGTTGAACTAGATATGGCCCGTGTGTGTAGGAAGCACAGTTCTTTTGTTCTGAGCAAGCTCACTGTTCTGGTCCTATAGGAAACACAGAAGAGTAGAAGAGTGCTCTTTTCTCAAAAGCAAAGTGTGTTGCTTGTAAGGTGAGCTAGCGTTTGTTTCCCAGTCCTAAATGGAGTTGAATTACATGCAGTTTCTGGTCCTATGAGCAAGAGTTGTTTTCTGGTAAGAAGAGTCACTATTGCAATCCTATTGCCATACACAGTGCCAACAACACTCGCTACTGTTCTTTGCAAGTACAGTGTATTGCACAGAAGAAGAGGTACTGTTCATGTCAGTTTCCTAAGCAAAGTAGAACTAGATATGGCCCGTGTGTGTAGGAAGCACAGTTCTTTTGTTCTGAGCAAGCTCACTTTTCAGACCCCATAGGAAACACAGTAGAGTAGAAGAGTGCTCTTTTCTCAAAAGCAGAGTGTGTTTCTTGTAAGGCAAGCTAGAGTTTGTCTCCCAGTCCTAAATGGAGTTGAATCACATGCAGTTTCTGATCCTAGGAGCAAGAATTGTTTTCTGGTAAGAAGAGTCACTATTGCCCTCCCATTGTCGTACACAGGGCAAATAGCACTGGCGTCTGTTCCCAGCATGTACAGTGTATTGGACTGAAGAGGATCTACTGTTCTTGTCAGTTTCCTAAGCAGAGTTGAAATAGATATAGCCCGTGTGTGTAGGAAGCACAGTTCTTTTGTTCTGAGGAAGCTCACTGTTTTGGCCCTATACGAAACACAGTAGAGTAGAAGAGTGCTCTTTTCTCAAAAGCAGAGTGTGTTTCTTGTAAGGCGAGCTAGCTTTTTTTCCCCAGTCGTAAATGAAGTTGAATCACATGCAGTTTCTTGTCCTACGAGGAAGAGTTGTTTTCTGGTAAAAGAGTCACTATTGTGTTCCCTTTGCCATACACAGGGCAAATAGCACTCGCGTCTGTTCCCAGCAAGTACAGTGTATTGGACTGAAGAGGATCTACTGTTCTTGTCAGTTTCCTAAGCAGAGTTGAACTAGATATGGCCCGTGTGTGTTCGAAGTACACTTCTTTTGTTCCGAGCAAGCTCACTGTTCGGACCCCACAGAAAACACAGTAGAATAGAAGAGTGCTCTTTTCTCAAAAGCAGAATGTGTTTCTTGTCAAGCGAGCTAGTGTTTGTTTCCCAGTCCTAAATGGATTTGAATCCCATGCAGTTTCTGGTCCTACGAGCAAGAGTTGTTTTCTGGTAAGAAGAGTCACTATTGGGCTCCCTTTGCCATACACAGTGCAAATAGCACTCGCGTCTGCTCCCAGCAAGTACAGTGTATTAGACTGAAGAGGAGCTACTGTTCTTGTCAGTTTCCTAAGCAGAGTTGAACTAGATATAGCCCGTGTGTGTAGGAAGCACAGTTCGTTTGTTCTGAGCAAGCTCACTGTTTTGGCCCTATAGGAAACACAGTAGAGTAGAAGAGTGCTCTTTTCTCAAAAGCAGAGTGTGTTTCTTGTAAGGCGAGCTTGCGTTTGTTTCCCAGTCCTAAATGGAGTTGAATCACATGCATTTTCTGATGCTAGGAGCAAGAGTTGTTTTCTGGTAAGAAGAGTCACTATTGCGCTCCCATTGACATACACAGGGCAAATAGCACTGCCGTCTGTTCCCAGCATGTACAGTGTATTGGAATGAAGAGGATCTACTGTTCTTGTCAGTTTCCTAAGCAGAGTTGCACTAGATATGGCCGGTGTGTGTAGGAAGCACAGTTCTTTAGTTCTGAGCAAGCTCACTGTTTTGGCCCAAAGGAAACACAGTAGATTAGAAGAGTGCTCTTTTCTCGAAAGCAGAGTGTGTTTCTTGTAAGGTGAGCTAGCTTTTGTTTCCCAGTCCTAAATGTAGTTGAATCACATGCAGTTTCTGGTCCTACAAGCAAGAGTTGTTTTCTAGTAAGAAGAGTCACTATTTCGCTCTCATTGCCATACACAGGGCAAATAGGACTCGCGTCTCTTTCAGGATGTACAGTGTATTGGACTGAAGAGGATCTACTGTTCTTGTCAGTTTCCTAAGCAAACTTGAACTAGATATGGTCCGTGTGTGTAGGAAGTACACTTCTTTTGTTCTGAGCAAGCTCACTCTTCTGGCAATATAGGAAACTCAGTAGAGTAGAAGAGTGCTCTTTTCTCAAAAGCAGAATGTATTTCTTGTAAAGCGAGCTAGCGTTTGTTTCCCAGTCCTAAATGGAGTTGAATCACATCCAGTTTCTGGTCCTACGAGCAAGAGTTTTTTTCTGGTAAGAAGAGTCACTGTTGCCCTCCCATTGTCATACACAGGGCAAATAGCACTGGCGTCTGTTCCCAGCATGTACAGTGTATTGGACTGAAGATGATCTACTGGTCTTGTCAGTTTCCTAAGCAGAGTTGAACTAGATATGGCCCGTGTGTGTAGGAAGCACAGTTCTTTTGTTCTGAGCAAGCTCACTGTTCGGACCCCATAGGAAACACAGTAGAGTAGAAGAGTGCTCTTTTCTCAAAAGCAGAGTGTGTTTCTTGTAAGGCGAGCTAGCGTTTGTTTCCCAGTCCTAAATGGAGTTGAATCACATGCAGTTTCTGGTCCTACGAGCAAGGGATATTTTCTGGTAAGGAAAGTCACTATTGCGCTCCCTTTGCCATAAACAGTGCAAATAGCACTCACGTCTGTTCCCAGCAAGTACAGTGTATTGGACTGAAGAGGAGCTACTGTTCTTGTCAGTTTTTTAAGCAGAGTTGAATGAGATATGGCCCGTGTGTGTAGGAAGCACAGTTTTTTTTTGTTCTGAGCAAGCTCACTGTTTTGGTCCTATAGGAAACACAGAAGAGTAGAAGAGTGCTCTTTTCTCAAAAGCAGAGTGTGTTTCTGGTAAGGTGAGCTAGCGTTTGTTTCCCAGTCCTAAATGGAGTTGAATTACATGCAGTTTCTTGTCCTATGGGCAAGAGTTGTTTTCTGGTAAGAAGAGTCACTATTGCGATCCTATTGCCATACACAGTACAAAAAACACTCGCTACTGTTCTTTGCAAGTACAGTGTATTGGACAGAAGAGGAACTACTTTTCTTGTCAGTTTCCTAAGCAGAGTTGAACTAGATATGGCCCGTGTGTGTAGGAAGCACAGTTCTTTTGTTCTGAGCAAGCTCACTGTTTTGGCCCTATAGGAAACACAGTAGAGTAGAAGAGTGCTCTTTTCTCAAAAGCAGAGTGTGTTTCTTGTAAGGCCAGCTAGCGTTTGTTTCCCAGTCCTAAATGTAGTTGAATCACATGCAGTTTTTGGTCCTACCAGCAAGACTTGTTTTCTAGAAGAAGAATCACTATTGTGATCCCATTGCCATACACAGTGCAAATAGGACTCGCGTCTGTTCCCAGGATGTACAGTGTATTGGACTGAAGAGGAGCTACTGTTCTTGTCAGTTTCCTAAGCAGAGTTGAACTAGATATGGCCCGTGTGTGTTCGAAGTACACTTCTTTTGTTCCGAGCAACCTCACTCTTCTGGCCCTATAGGAAACACAGTAGAGTAGAAGAGTGCACTTTTCTCAAAAGCAGAATGTGTTTCTTGTAAGGCGAGCTAGCGTTTGTTTCCCAGTCCTAAATGGAGTTCAATCACATGCAGTTTCTGGTCCTACGAGCAAGAGTTGTTTTCTGGTAAGTAGAGTCACTATTGCAATCCCATTGTCATACACAGGGCAAATAGCACTGGCATCTGTTCCCAGCATGTAAAGTGTATTGGACTGAAGAGGATCTACTGTTCTTGTCAGTTTCGGAAGCAGAGTTGAACTAGATATGGCCCGTGTGTGTAGGAAGCACAGTTCTTTGTTCTGAGCAAGCTCAATGTTCGGACCCCATAAGAAACACAGTAGAATAGAAGAGTGCTCTTTACTCAAAAGCAGAGTGTGTTTCTTGTAAGGCAAGCTAGCATTTGTTTCCCAGTCCTAAATGGAGTTGAATCACATGCAGTTTCTGGTCCTACAAGCAAGAGTTGTTTTCTAGTAAGAAGAGTCACTATTGCGCTCCCATTGTCATACACAGGGCAAATAGCACTGGCGTCTGTTCCCAGCATGTACAGTGTATTGGACTGAAGATGATCTACTGTTCTTGTCAGTTTCCTAAGCAGAGTTGAACTAGATATGGCCCGTGTGTGTAGGAAGCACAGTTCTTTTGTTCTGAGCAAGGTCACTGTTCGGACCCCATAGGAAACACAGTAGAATAGAAGAGTGCTCTTTTCTCAAATGCAGAGTGTGTTTCTTGTAAGGCGAGCTAGCCTTTGTTTCCCAGTCCAAAATGGAGTTGAATCACATGCAGTTTCTGGTCCTACGAGCAAGGGAAGTTTTCTGGTAAGGAAAGTAACTATTGTGCTCCCTTTGCAATAAACAGTGCAAATAGCACTCACGTCTGTTCCCAGCAAGTACAGTGTATTCGACAGAAGAGGAGCTACTGTTCTTGTCAGTTTCCTAAGGAGAGTTGAACTAGATATGGCCGGTGTGTGTGAAGCACAGTTCTTTTGTTCTGAGCAAGCTCAATTTTCAGACACCATAGTAAACACAGTAGAATAGAAGAGTGCTCTTTTCTCAAAAGCAGAGTGTGTTTCTTGTAAGGTAAGCTAGCGTTTTTTTCCCAGTTTTAAATGGAGTTGAATTACATTCAGTTTCTTGTCCTATGAGCAAGAATTGTTTTCTGGTAAGAAGAGTCACTATTGTGCTCCTATTGCCATACACAGTGCAAACAACTCTTGCTACTGTTCTTTGCAAGTACAGTGTATTGGACAGAAGAGGAGCTATTGTTCTTGTCAGTTTCCTAAACAGAGTTGAACTAGATATGGCCCGTGTGTGTAGGAAGCACAGTTCTTTTGTTCTGAGCAAGCTCACTGTTCGGACCCCATAGGAAACACAGTAGAGTAGAAGAGTGCTCTTTTCTCAAAAGCAGAGTGTGTTTCTTGTAAGGCGAGCTAGCGTTTGTTTCCCAGTCCTAAATGGAATTGAATCACATGCAGTTTCTGATCCTAGGAGCAAGAGTTGTTTTCTGGTAAGAAGAGTCACTATTGCGCTCCCATTGACATACACAGGGCAAATAGCACTGGCGTCTGTTCCCAGCATGTACAGTGTATTGGACTGAAGAGGATCTACTGTTCTTGTCAGTTTCCTAAGCAGAATTGAACTAGATATGGCCCGTGTGTGTAGGAAGCACAGTTCTTTTGTTCTGAGCAAGCTCACTGTTTTGGCCCTATAGGAAACACAATAGAGTAGAAGAGTGCTCTTTTCTCAAAAGCAGAGTGTGTTTCTTGTAAGGCGAGCTAGCGTTTGTTTCCCAGGCCTAAATGTAGTTGAATCATATGCAGTTTCTGGTCCTACAAGCAAGAGTTGTTTTCTAGTAAGAAGAGTCACTATTGTGCTCCCATTGCCATACACAGGGCAAAAAGGACTCGCGTCTGCTCCCAGGATGTACAGTGTATTGGAGTGAAGAGGATCTACTGTTCTTGTCAGTTTCCTAAGCAAGGTTGAATTAGATATGGCCCGGGTGTGTTAGAAGTACACTTCTTTTGTTCTGAGGAACCTCACTCTTCTGGCCCTATAGGAAACACAGTAGAGTAGAAGAGTGCTGTTTTCTCAAAAACAGAATGTGTTTTTGTAAGGCAAGCTAGCGTTTGTTTCCCAGTCCTAAATGGAGTTGAATCACATGCAGTTTCTGGTTTTACGAGCAAGAGTTGTTTTCTGGTAAGAAGAGTCACTGTTGCCCTCCCATTGTCATACACAGGGCAAATAGCACTGGCATCTGTTCCCAGCATGTACAGTGTATTGGACTGAAGAGGATCTACTGTTCTTGTCAGTTTCCTAAGCAGAGTTGAACTAGATATGGCCCGTGTGTGTAGGAAGCACAGTTCTTTGTTCTGAGCAAGCTCACTGTTCGGACCCCATAGGAAACACAGTAGAATAGAAGAGTGCTCTTTACTCAAAAGCAGAGTGTGTTTCTTGTAGGGCGAGCTAGCGTTTGTTTCCCAGTCCAAAATGGAGTTGAATCACATGCAGTTTCTGGTCCTACGAGCAAGAGTTGTTTTCTGGTAAGAAGAGTCACTATTGCGCTCCCATTGTCATACACAGGGCAAATAGCACTGGCGTCTGTTCCCAGCATGTACAGTGTATTGACTGAAGATGATCTACCGTTCTTGTCAGTTTCCTAAGCAGAGTTGAACTAGATATGGCCCGTGTGTGTAGGAAGCACAGTTCTTTTGTTCTGAGCAAGCTCAATTTTCAGACACCATAGTAAACACAGTAGAATAGAAGAGTGCTCTTTTCTCAAAAGCATAGTGTGTTTTTTGTAAGGTGAGCTAGCGTTTTTTTCCCAGTTTAAAATGGAGTTGAATTACATTCAGTTTCTTGTCAAATGAGCAAGAGTTGTTTTCTGGTAAGAAGAGTCACTATTGCGCTCCTATTGCCATACACAGTGCAAACAACACTCGCTACTGTTCTTTGCAAGTACAGTGTATTGGACAGAAGAGGAGCTACTGTTCTTGTCAGTTTCCTAAGCAGAGTTGAACTAGATATGGCCTGTGTGTGTAGGAAGCATAGTTCTTTTGTTCTGAGCAAGCTTACTGTTTGGACCCCATAGGAAACACAGTAGAGTAGAAGAGTGCTCTTTTCTCAAAAGCAGAGTGTGTTTCTTGTAAGGCGAGCTAGCGTTTGTTTCCCAGTCCTAAATGGAATTGAATCACATGCAGTTTCTGATCCTAGGAGCAAGAGATGTTTTCTGGTAAGAAGAGTCACTATTGCCCTCCCATTGACATACACAGGGCAAATAGCACTGGCGTCTGTTCCCAGCATGTACAGTGTATTGGACTGAAGAGGATCTACTGTTCTTGTCAGTTTCCTAAGCAGAGTTGAACTAGATATGGCCCGTGTGTGTAGGAAGCAGAGTTCTTTTGTTCTGAGCAAGCTCACTGTTCTGGTCCTATAGGAAACACAGAAGAGTAGAAGAGTGCTCTTTTCTCAAAAGCAAAGTGTGTTGCTTGTAAGGTGAGCTAGCGTTTGTTTCCCAGTCCTAAATGGAGTTGAATTACATGCAGTTTCTGGTCCTATGAGCAAGAGTTGTTTTCTGGTAAGAAGAGTCACTATTGCAATCCTATTGCCATACACAATGCAAACAACACTTGCAACTGTTCTTTGCAAGTACAGTGTATTGCACAGAAGAAGAGCTACTGTTCTTGTCAGTTTCCTAAGCAGAGTTGAACTAGATATGGCCCGTGTGTGTAGGAAGCACAGTTCTTTTGTTCTGAGCAAGCTCACTGTTCAGACCCCATAGGAAACACAGTAGAGTAGAACAGTGCTCTTTTCTCAAAGGCAGAGTGTGTTTCTTGTAAGGCAAGCTAGAGTTTGTTTCCCAGTCCTAAATGGAGTTGAATCAATTGCAGTTTTAGATCCTAGGAGCAAGAATTGTTTTCTGAAAAGAAGAGTCACTATTGCCCTCCCATTGTCATACACAGGGCAAATAGCACTGGCGTCTGTTCCCAGCATGTACAGTGTATTGGACTGAAGAGGATCTACTGTTCTTGTCAGTTTCCTAAGCAGAGTTGAACTAGATATAGCCCGTGTGTGTAGGAAGCACAGTTCTTTTGTTCTGAGGAAGCTCACTGTTTTGGCCCTATAGGAAACACAGTAGAGTAGAAGAGTGCTCTTTTCTCAAAAGCAGAGTGTGTTTCTTGTAAGGCGAGCTAGCTTTTTTTTCCCAGTCATAAATGAAGTTGAATCACATGCAGTTTCTGGTCCTACGAGCAAGAGTTGTTTTATGGTAAAAGAGTCACTATTGTGCTCCCTTTGCCATAAACAGGGCAAATAGCACTCGCGTCTGTTCCAAGCAAGTACAGTGTATTGGACTGAAGAGGATCTACTGTTCTTGTCAGTTTCCTAAGCAGAGTTGAACTAGATATGGCCCGTGTGTGTAGGAAGCACAGTTCTTTTGTTCTGAGCAAGCTCACTGTTCGGACCCCATAGGAAACACAGTAGAGTAGAAGAGTGCTCTTTTCTCAAAAGCAGAGTGTGTTTCTAGTAAGGCGAGCTAGCGTTTGTTTCCCAGTCCTAAATGGAGTTGAATCACATGCAGTTTTTGGTCCTACCAGCAAGACTTGTTTTCTAGAAGAAGAATCACTATTGTGCTCCCATTGCCATACACAGGGCAAATAGGACTCGCGTCTTTTCCCAGGATGTACAGTGTATTGGACTGAAGAGGATCTACTGTTCTTGTCAGTTTCCTAAGCAGAGTTGAAGTAAATATGGCCCGTGTGTGTTAGAAGTACACTTCTTTTGTTCCGAGCAACCTCACTCTTCTGGCCCTATAGGAAACACAGTAGAGTAGAAGAGTGCACTTTTCTCAAAAGCAGAATGTATTTCTTGTAAGACAAGCTAGCGTTTGTTTCCCAGTCCTAAATGGAGTTCAATCACATGCAGTTTCTGGTCCTACTAGCAAGAGTTGTTTTATGGTAAGTAGAGTCACTATTGTGCTCCCATTGTCATACACAGGGCAAATAGCACTGGCGTCTGTTCCCAGCATGTAAAGTGTATTGGACTGAAGAGGATCTACTGTTCTTCTCAGTTTCCTAAGCAGAGTTGAACTAGATATGGCCCGTGTGTGTAGGAAGCACAGTTCTTTGTTCTGAGCAAGCTCACTGTTCGGACCCCATAGGAAACACAGTAGAATAGAAGAGTGCTCTTTACTCAAAAGCAGAGTGTGTTTCTTGTAAGGTGAGCTCGCGTTTGTTTCCCAGTCCTAAATGGAGTTGAATCACATGCAGTTTCTGGTCCTACGAGCAAGAGTTGTTTTCTGGTAAGAAGAGTCACTATTGCGCTCCCATTGTCATACACAGGGCAAATAGCACTGGCGTCTGTTCCCAGCATGTACATTGTATTGGACTGAAGATCATCTACCGTTCTTGTCAGTTTCCTAAGCAGAGTTGAACTAGATATGGCCCGTGTGTGTAGGAAGCACAGTTCTTTTGTTCTGAGCAAGCTCAATTTTCAGACACCATAGTAAACACAGTAGAATAGAAGAGTGCTCTTTTCTCAAAAGCATAGTGTGTTTCTTGTAAGGTGAGCTAGCGTTTTTTTCCCAGTTTAAAATGGAGTTGAATTACATTCAGTTTCTTGTCAAATGAGCAAGAGTTGTTTTCTGGTAAGAAGAGTCACTATTGCGCTCCTATTGCCATACACAGTGCAAACAACACTCGCTACTGTTCTTTGCAAGTACAGTGTATTGGACAGAAGAGGAGCTACTGTTCTTGTCAGTTTCCTAAGCAGAGTTGAACTAGATATGGCCTGTGTGTGTAGGAAGCATAGTTCTTTTGTTCTGAGCAAGCTCACTGTTCTGGTCCTATAGGAAACACAGAAGAGTGGAAGAGTGCTCTTTTCTCAAAAGCAAAGTGTGTTGCTTGTAAGGTGAGCTAGCGTTTGTTTCCAAGTCCTAAATGGAGTTGAATTACATGCAGTTTCTGGTCCTATGAGCAAGAGTTGTTTTCTGGTAAGAAGAGTCACTATTGCAATCCTATTGCCATACACAATGCAAACAACACTCGCTACTGTTCTTTGCAAGTACAGTGTATCGCACAGAAGAAGAGCTACTGTTCTTGTCAGTTTCCTAAGCAGAGTTGAACTAGATATGGCCCGTGTGTGTAGGAATCACAGTTCTTTTGTTCTGAGCAAGCTCACTGTTCAGACCCCATAGGAAACACAGTAGAGTAGAAGAGTGCTCTTTTCTCAAAGGCAGAGTGTGTTTCTTGTAAGGCAAGCTAGAGTTTGTTTCCCAGTCCTAAATGGAGTTGAATCAATTGCAGTTTTAGATCCTAGGAGCAAGAATTGTTTTCTGGAAAGAAGAGTCACTATTGCCCTCCCATTGTCATACACAGGGCAAATAGCACTGGCGTCTGTTCCCAGCATTTACAGTGTATTGGACTGAAGAGGATCTACTGTTCTTGTCAGTTTCCTAAGCAGAGTTGAAGTAGGTAAAGCCCGTGTGTGTAGGAAGCACAGTTCTTTTGTTCTGAGGAAGCTCACTGTTTTTGCCCTATACGAAACACAGTAGAGTAGAAGAGTGCTCTTTTCTCAAAAGCAGAGTGTGTTTCTTGTAAGGCGAGCTAGCGTTTGTTTCCCAGTCCTAAATGGAGTTGAATCACATGCAGTTTCTGGTCCTATGAGCAAGGGATGTTTTCTGGTAAGGAAAGTCACTATTGTGCTCCCTTTGCCATAAACAGTGCAAATAGCACTCACGTCTGTTCCCAGCAGGGACAGTGTATTGGACTGAAGAGGAGATTCTGTTCTTGTCAGTTTTTTAAGCAGAGTTAAATGAGATATGGCCCGTGTGTGTAGGAAGCACAGTTTTTTTTGTTCTGAGCAAGCTCACTGTTTTGGTCCTATAGGAAACACCGAAGAGTAGAAGAGTGCTCTTTTCTCAAAAGCAGAGTGTGTTTCTGGTAAGGTGAGCTAGCATTTGTTTCCCAGTCCTAAATGGAGTTGAATTACATGCAGTTTCTTGTCCTATGGGCAAGAGTTGTTTTCTGGTAAGAAGAGTCACTATTGCGATCCTATTGCCATACACAGTACAAAAAACACTCGCTACTGTTCTTTGCAAGTACAGTGTATTGGACAGAAGAGGAACTACTTTTCTTGTCAGTTTTCTAAGCAGAGTTGAACCAGATATGGCCCGTGTGTGTAGGAAGCACAGTTCTTTTGTTCTGAGCAAGCTCACTGTTCGCACCCCATAGAAAACACAGTAGAATAGAAGAGTGCTCTTTTCTCAAAAGCAGAGTGTGTTTCTTGTCAAGCGAGCTAGTGTTTGTTTCCCAGTCCTAAATGGAGTTGAAATCCATGGAGTTTCTGGTCCTACAAGCAAGAGTTGTTTTATGCTAAGAAGAGTCACTATTTCGCTCCCTTTGCCGTACACAGTGCAAATAGCACTCGCATCTGCTCCCAGCAAGTACAGTGTATTGGACTGAAGAGGAGCTACTGTTCTTGTCAGTTTCCTAAGCAGAGTTGAACTAGATATAGCCCGTGTGTGTAGGAAGCACAGTTCTTTTGTTCTGAGCAAGCTCACTGTTTGGACCCCATAGGAAACACAGTAGAGTAGAAGAGTGCTCTTTTCTCAAAAGCAGAGTGTGTTTCTTGTAAGGCGAGCTAGCGTTTGTTTCCCAGTCCTAAATGGAATTGAATCAATGCAGTTTCTGATCCTAGGAGCAAGAGTTGTTTTCTGGTAAGAAGAGTCACTATTGTGCTCCCATTGACATACACAAGGCAAATAGCACTGGCGTCTGTTCCCAGCAAGTACAGTGTATTGGACTGAAGAGGATCTACTGTTCTTGTCAGTTTCCTAAGCAGAGTTGAACTAGATATGGCCCGTGTGTGTAGGAAGCACATTTCTTTTGTTTTGAGCAAGCTCACTGTTTTGGCCCCATAGGAAACACAGTAGAGTAGAAGAGTGCTCTTTTCTCAAAAGCAGAGTGTGTTTCTAATAAGGCGAGCTAGCGTTTGTTTCCCAGTCCTAAATGTAGTTGAATCACATGCAGTTTTTGGTCCTACTAGCAAGACTTGTTTTCTAGAAGAAGAATCACTATTGTGCTCCCATTGCCATACACAGGGCAAATAGGACTCGCGTCTGTTCCCAGGATGTACAGTGTATTGGACTGAAGAGGATCTACTGTTCTTGTCAGTTTCCTAAGCAGAGTTGAACTAGATATGGCCCGTGTGTGTTAGAAGTACACTTCTTTTGTCCCGAGCAACCTCACTCTTCTGGCCCTATAGGAAACACAGTAGAGTAGAAGAGTGCACTTTTCTCAAAAGCAGAATGTGTTTCTTGTAAGGCGAGCTAGCATTTGTTTCCCAGTTAAATGGAGTTCAATCACATGCAGTTTCTGGTCCTACGAGCAAGAGTTGTTTTATGGTAAGAAGAGTCACTATTGCTCTCCCATTGTCATACACAGGGCAAATAGCACTGGCGACTGTTCCCAGCATGTACAGTGTATTGGACTGAAGAGGATCTACTGTTCTTGTCAGTTTCCTAAGCAGAATTGAACTAGATATGGCCGTGTGTGTATGAAGCACAGTTCTTTTGTTCTGAGCAAGCTCACTATTTTGGCCCTATACGAAATACAGTAGAGTAGAAGAGTGCTCTTTTCTAAAAAGCAGAGTTTGTTTCTTGTAAGGAGAGCTTGCGTTTGTTTCCCAGTCCTAAATGGAGTTGAATCACATGCAGTTTCTGGTCCTATGAGCAAGAGTTGTTTTCTGGAAAGGAAAGTCACTATTGTGCTCCCTTTGCCATACACAGTGCAAATAGCACTCGTGTCTGTTCCCAGCAAGTACAGTGTATTGGACTGAAGAGGAGCTACTGCTCTTGTCAGTTTCCTAAGCAGAGTTGGACTAGATATGGCCCGTGTGTGTAGGAAGCACAGTTCTTTGTTCCGAGCAAGCTCACTGTTCGGACACCAAAGGAAACACAGTAGAATAGAAGACTGGACTTTATTCAAAAGAAGAGTGTGTTTCTTGTAAGGCGAGCTAGCGTTTGTTTCCCAGTCCTAAATGGAGTTGAATTACATGCAGTTTCTGGTCCTATGAGCAAGAGTTGTTTTCTGGTAAGAAGAGTCACTATTGCAATCCTATTGCCATACACAGTGCAAACAACACTCGCTACTGTTCTTTGCAAGTACAGTGTATTGCACAGAAGAAGAGCTACTGTTCTTGTTAGTTTCCTAAGCAGAGTTGAACTAGATATGGCCCGTGTGTGTAAGAAGCACAGTTCTTTTGTTCTGAGCAAGCTCACACTTCAGACCCCATAGTAAACACAGTAGAGTAGAAGAGTGCTCTTTTCTTAAAAGCAGAGTGTGTTTCTTGTAAGGCGAGCTAGCGTTTGTTTCCCAGTCCTAAATGGAGTTGAATCACATTCAGTTTCTGATCCTAGTAGCAAGAATTGTTTTTGGTAAGAAGAGTCACTATTGCCCTCCCATTGTCATACACAGGGCAAATAGCACTGGCGTCTGTTCCCAGCATGTACAGTGAATTGGATTGAAGAGGATCTACTGTTCTTGTCAGTTTCCTAAGCAGAGTTGAACTAGATATAGCCCGTGTGTGTAGGAAGCACAATTCTTTTGTTTTGAGCAAGCTCACTGTTCTGTCCCTATAGGAAACACAGTAGAGTAGAAGAGTGCTCTTTTCTCAAAAGCAGAGTGTGTTACTTGTAAAGCGAGCTAGCGTTTGTTTCCCAGTCCTAAATGGAGTGGAATCACATGCAGTTTCTGGTCCTACGAGCAAGGGATGTTTTCTGGTAAGGAAAGTCACTATTGTGTTCCCTTTGCCATAAACAGTGCAAATAGCACTCTCGTCTGTTCCAAGCAAGTACAGTGTATTGGACAGAAGAAGAGCTACTGTTCTTGTCAGTTTCCTAAGCAGAGTTGAACTAGATATAGCCCGTGTGTGTAGGAAGCACAATTCTTTTGTTTTGAGCAAGCTCACTGTTCTGTCCCTATAGGAAACACAGTAGAGTAGAAGAGTGCTCTTTTCTCAAGAGCAGAGTGTATTTCTTGTAAGGCGAGCTAGCGTTTGTTTCCCAGTCCTAAATGGAGTTGAATCACATGCAGTTTTTGGTCCTACGAGCAAGGGATGCTTTCTGGGAAGGAAAGTCACTGTTGTGCTCCCATTGCCATAAACAGGGCAAAAAGGACTCGCGTCTGTTTCCAGCAAGTACAGTGTATTGGACTGAAGAGGAGCTATTGTTCTTGTCAGTTTCCTATGCAGAATTGAACTAGATATGGCCCGTGTCTAGGAGGCAGAGTTCTTTTGTTCTGAGCAAGCTCACTGTTCTGGCCCTACAGGAAACACAGTAGAGTAGAAGAGTGCTCTTTTCTCAAAAGCAGAGTGTGTTTCTTGTAAGGCGAGCTAGCGTTTGTTTCCCAGTCCTAAATCGAGTTGAATCACATGCAGTTTCTGGTCCTATGAGCAAGAGTTGTTTTCTGGTAAGAAGTGTCACTATTGTGCTACCATTGTCATACACAGTGCAAATAGCACTCTCGTCTGTTCCCAGCAAGTACAGTGTATTGGACAGAAGAGGAGCTACTGTTCTTGTCAGTTTCCTAAGCAGAGTTGAAATAGATATGGCCCGTGTGTGTGAAGCACAGTTCTTTGTTCTGAGCAAGCTCACTGTTCGGACCCCATAGGAAACACAGTAGAATAGAAGAGTGCTCTTTACTCAAAAGAAGAGTGTGTTTCTTGTAAGGCGAGCTAGTGTTTTTTTCCCAGTCCTAAATGGAGTTGAATCACATGCAGTTTCTGGTCCTACGATCAAGAGTTTTTTCTGGTAAGAAGAGTCACTATTGTGCTCCCACTCTCATACACAGGGCAAATAACACTGTTGTCTGTTCCCAGCATGTACAGTGTATTGGACTGATGATGATCTACTGTTCTTGTCAGTTTCCTAAGCAGAGTTGAACTAGATATGGCCCGTGTGTGTAGGAAGCGCAGTTCCTTTGTTCTGAGCAATCTCACTGTTCTGGTCCTATAGGAAACACAGAAGAGTAGAAGAGGGCTCTTTTCTCAAAAGCAAAGTATGTTTCTTGTAAGGTGAGCTAGCGTTTGTTTCCCAGTCCTAAATGGAGTTGAATTACATGCAGTTTCTGGTCCTATGAGCAAGAGTTGTTTTCTGGTAAGAAGAGTCACTATTGCAATCCTATTGCCATACACAGTGCAAACAACACTCGCTACTGTTCTTTGCAAGTACAGTGTATTGGACAGAAGAAGAGCTACTGTTCTTTTTAGTTTCCTAAGCAGAGTTGAACTAGATATGGCCCGTGTGTGTAGGAAGCACAGTTCTTTTGTTCTGACCAAGCTCACTCTTCAGAACCCATAGGAAACACAGTAGAGTAGAAGAGTGCTCTTTTCTCAAAAGCAGAGTGTGTTTCTTGTAAGGCGAGCTAGCGTTTGTTTCCCAGTCCTAAATGGAGTTGAATCACATTCAGTTTCTGATCCTAGTAGCAAGAATTGTTTTCTGGTAAGAAGAGTCACTATTGCCCTCCCATTGTCATACACAGGGCAAATAGCACTGGCGTCTGTTCCCAGCATGTACAGTGTATTGGACTGGAGGATCTACTGTTCTTGTGAGTTTCCTAACCAGAGTTGAACTAGTAATAGCCCGTTTGTGTAGGAAGCACACTTCTTTTGTTCTGAGGAAGCACACTGTTTTGGCCCTATAGGAAACACAGTAGAGTAGAAGAGTGCTCTTTTCTCAAAAGCAGAGTGTGTTTCTTGTAAAGCGAGCTAGCGTTTTTTTCCCAGTCCTAAATGGAGTGGAATCACATGCAGTTTCTGGTCCTACGAGCAAGGGATGTTTTCTGGTAAGGAAAGTCACTATGGTGTTCCCTTTGCCATAAACTGTGCAAATACCACTCGCGTCTGTTCCCAGCAAGTACAGTGTATTGGACTGAAGAGAAGCTACTGTTCTTGTCAGTTTCCTAAGCAGAGTTGAACTAGATATGGCCCGTGTGTGTAGGAAGCACAGTTCTTTTGTTCTGAGCAAGCTCACTGTTCTGGCCCTATAGGAAACACAGAAGAGTAGAAGAGTCTTCTTTTCTCAGAAGCAGAGTGTGTTTCTTGTAAGGCAAGCTAGTGTTTGATTCCCAGTCCTAAAAGGAGTTGAATCACATGCAGTTTCTGGTCCTACGAGCAAGAGTTGTTTTCTGGTAAGAAGTGTCACTATTGTGCTACCATTGTCATACACAGTGCAAATAGCACTCTCGTCTGTTCCCAGCAAGTACAGTGTATTGTACAGAAGAGGAGCTACTGTTCTTGTCAGTTTCCTAAGCAGAGTTGAACTAGATATGGCCCGTGTGTGTGAAGCACAGTTCTTTTGTTCTGAGCAAGCTAAATTTTCGGACCCCATAGTAAACACAGTAGAGTAGAAGAGTGCTCTTTTCTCAAAAGCAGAGTGTGTTTCTTGTAAGGCTAGCTAGTGTTTATTTCCCAGTCAGAAACGGAGTTGAATCCCATGCAGTTTCTGGTCCTACGAGCAAGAGTTGTTTTCTGGTAAGAAGAGTCACTATTTCGCTCCCTTTGCCATACACTGCGCAAAAAGCACTCGCATCTGCTCCCAGCAAGTACAGTGTATTGGACTGAAGAGAATCTACTGTTCTTGTCAGTTTCCTAAGCAGAGTTGAACTAGATATAGCCCGTGTGTGTAGGAAGCACAATTCTTTTGTTTTGAGCAAGCTCACTGTTCTGTCCCTGTAGGAAACACATAGAGTAGAAGAGTGCTCTTTTCTCAAGAGCAGAGTGTGTTTCTTGTAAGGGGTGCTAGCGTTTGTTTCCCAGTCCTAAATGGAGTTGAATCACATGCAGTTTTTGGTCCTACGAGCAAGGGATGTTTTCTGGTTAGGAAAGTCACTATTGTGCTCCCATTGCCATACACAGGGCAAAATGGACTCGTGTCTGTTCCCAGCAAGTACAGTGTATTGGACTGAAGAGGAGCTACTGTTCTTGTCAGTTTCCTATGCAGAATTGAACTAGATATGGCCCGTGTCTAGGAAGCACAGTTCTTTTGTTCTGAGCAAGCTCACTGTTCTGGCCCTACAGGAAACACAGTAGAGTAGAAGAGTGCTCTTTTCTCAAAAGCAGAGTGTGTTTCTTGTAAGGCGAGGTAGCGTTTGTTTCCCAGTCCTAAATCGAGTTGAATCACATGCAGTTTCTAGTCCTATGAGCAAGAGTTGTTTTTGCTAAGAAGAGTCACTATTGCGCTCCATTTGTCATTCAAAGTGCAAATAGCACTGGCGTCTGTTCCCAGCAAGTACAGTGTATTGGACTGAAGAGGATCTACAGTTCTTGTCAGTTTTTTAAGCAGAGTTGAACTAGATTGGCCCGTGTGTGTAGGAAGCACGATTCTTTTGTTCTGAGCAAGCTCATTGTTCGGACCCTATAGGAAACACAGTAGAGTAGAAGTGTGACCTTTTCTCAAAGCAGAGCGTGTTTCTTGTAAGGCGAGCTAGCGTTTGTTTCCCAGTCCTAAGTGGAGTTGAATAAAATGCAGTGTCTGTTCCTTTGAGCAAGAGTTGTTTTCTGGTAAGAAGAGTCACTATTGGGCTCCCATTGCTGTTCTCAGTGCAAATAGCACTCGCGTCTGTTCCCAGGAAGTACAGTGTATTGGACTGAAGAGGAGCTACTGTTCTTGTCAGTTTCCTAAGCAGAGTTGAACTAGATATGGCCCGTGTGTGTAGGAAGCACAGTTCTTTTGTTCAGAGCAAGCTCAATGTTCTGGCCCTATAGGAAACACAGTAGAGTAGAAGAGTGCTCTTTTCTCAAAAGCAGAGTGTGTTTCTTGTAAGGCTAGCTAGCGTTTGTTTCCCAGTACTAAATGGAGTTGAACCCCACGCAGTTTCTGGTGCTATGAGCAAGAGTTGTTTTCTGGTAAGAAGTGTCACTGTTGGGCTTCCATTGCCATACACAGTGCAAATAGCACTCGCGTCTGTTCCCAGCAAGTACAGTGTATTAGACTGAAGAGGATCTACTGTTCTTGTCAGGTTCCTAAGCAGAGTTGAACTAGATATGACCCATGTGTGTAGGAAGCACAGTTCTTTTTTTCTGAGCAAGCTCTCTGTTTTGTCCCTACAGGAAACACAGTAGAATAAAAGAGTGCTCTTTTCTCAAAAGAAGAGTGTGTTTCTTGTAAGGCGAGCTAGCGTTTTTTTCCCAGTCCTAAATGGAGTTGAAATACACATGCAGTTTCTGGTCCTACGAGGGAGAGTTGTTTTCTGGTAAGAAGAGTCCATTTTGCGCTCCCTTTGCCATACACAGTAAAAATAGCACTCGCGTCTGTTCCCAGCAAGTACAGTGTATTGGACTGAAGAGAGGCTACTGTTCTTGTCAGTTTTGTAAGCAGAATTGAACTAGATATGGCCCGTGTGTGTAGGAAGCACAGTTCTTTTGTTCTGAGCAAGCTCACTGTTCTGGCCCTATAGGAAACACAGTAGAGTAGAGGATGCTCTTTTGTCAAAAGCAGAGTGTGTTTATTGTAAGGCGAGCTAGTGTTTGTTTCCCATTCCTAAATGGAGTTTATCACATGCAGTTTCTGGTCCTACGAGCAAGAGGTGTTTTCTAGTAAGAAGAGTCACTTTTGCGCTCCCATTGTCATACACAGGGCAAATAGCACTGGCTTCTGTTCCCAGCAAGTACAGTGTATTGGACTGAAGAGGTTCTACTGTTCTTGTCAGTTTCCTAAGCAGAGTTAAACTATATATGGCCCGTGTGTGGAGGAAGCACAGTTCTTTTGTTCTGAGCAAGCTCACTGTTGTGGCCCAATAGGAAAAACAGTATAGTGGAAGAGTGCTCTTATCTCAAAAGCATAGTGTGTTTATTGTAAGGCGAGCTAGTGTTTGTTTCTCATTCCTAAATGGAGTTTATCAGATGCAGTTTCTGGTCCTACGAGCAAGAGGTGTTTTCTAGTAAGAAGAGTCACTTTTGCGCTCCCATTGTCATACACAGGGCAAATAGCACTGGCTTCTGTTCCCAGCAAGTACAGTGTATTGGACTGAAGAGGATCTACTGTTCTTGTCAGTTTCCTAAGCAGAGTTAAACTATATATGGCCCGTGTGTGGAGGAAGCACAGTTCTTTGTTCTGAGCAAGCTCACTGTTGTGGCCCAATAGGAAAAACAGTATAGTGGAAGAGTGCTCTTATCTCAAAAGCAGAGGGTGTTTATTGTAAGGCGAGCTAGTGTTTGTTTCTCATTCCTAAATGGAGTTTATCAGATGCAGTTTCTGGTCCTACGAGCAAGAGTTGTTTTCTGGTAAGAAGAGTCACTTTTGCGCTCCCATTGTCATACACAGGGCAAATAGCACTGGCGTCTGTTCCCAGCATGTACAGTGTATTGCACTGAAGAGGAGCTACTGTTCTTGTCAGTTTCCTAAGCAGAGTTGAACTAGATATAGCCCGTGTGTGTAGGAACCACAGTCCTTTTGTTCTGAGCTAGCTCACTGTTCGGACCCCATAGGCAACACAGTAGAGTAGAAGAGTGCTCTTTTCTCAAAAGCAGAGTGTGTTTCTTGGAAGGCGAGCTAGCGTTTGTTTCCCGGTCCTAAATGGAGTTGAATCACATGCAATTTCTGGTCCCACGAGCAAGAGTTGTTTTCTGGTAAGGAATGTCACTATTGCGCTCCCTTTCTCATACACAGTGCAAATAGCACACGCGAATTTTCCCAGCAAGTACAGTGTATTGGACTGAAGAGGAGCTATTGTTCTTGTCATTTTCCTAAGCAGAGTTGAACTAGATATAGCCCGTGTGTGTAGGAAGCACATTTCGTTTGTTCTGAGCAAGCTCACTGTTCGGACCCCATAGGAAACACAGTAGAGTAGAAGAGTGCTCTTTTCTCAAAAGCAGAGTGTGTTTCTTGTAAGGCGAGCTAGCGTTTGTTTCCCAGTCCTAAATGGAGTTCAATCACATGCAGTTTTTCGTCCTATGAGCAAGAGTTGTTTTCTGGTAAGAAGAGTCACTATTGCGCTCCCATTGCCATACACACTGCAAATAGCACTCGCGTCTGTTCCCAGCAAGTAATGTGTATTGGACTGAAGAGGAGCTACTGTTCTTGTCAGATTCCTAAGCAGAGTTGAACTAGATATGGCCCGTGTGTGTAGGAAGAACAGTTCTTTGGTCTAAGCAAGCTCACTTTTCGGACCCCATAGGAAACACATTAGAGTAGAATAGTGCTCTTTTCTAAAAAGCAGAGTGTGTTTCTTGTAAGGAGAGCTTGTGTTTGTTTCCCAGTCCTAAATGGAGTTGAATCACATGCAGTTTCTGGTCCTACGAGCAAGAGCTGTTTTCTGGTAAGAAGAGTCACTATTGTGCTCCCATTGTCATACACAGTGCAAATTGCACTGGCGTCTGTACCCAGCATGTTCAGTGTATTGGACTGAAGGGGATCTACTGTTCTTGTCAGTTTCCTAAGCAGAATTGAACTACATATGGCCGTGTGTGTAGGAAGCACAGTTTTTTTGTTCTGAGCAAGCTCACTGTTTTGGCCCTATAGGAAAAACAGCAGAGTAGAAGAGTGTTCTTTTCTCAAAAGTAGAGTGTGTTTCTTGTAAGGCGAGCTAGCATTTTTTTTCCAGTCCTAAATGGAGTTGAATCACATGCAGTTGTTTGTCCCACGAGTAAGAGTTGTTTTCTGGTAAGGAACGTCACTATTGTGCTCCCATTGCCATACACAGTGCAAATAGCACTCGCGTCTGTTCCCAGCAAGTACAGTGTATTGGACTGAAGAGGAGCTACTGTTCTTGTCAGTTTCATAGGTAGAGTTAAACTATCTACGGCCCGTGTGTGTAGGAAGCACAGTTCTTTTGTTCTGAGCAAGCTCACTGTTCGGACCCCATAGGAAACACAGTAGAGTAGAAGAGTGCTCTTTTCTCAAAAGCAGAGTGTGTTTCCTGTAATGCGAGCTAGCGTTTGTTTCCCAGTTATAAATGGGAGTTGAATCACATGCAGTTTCTGGTCCTACGAGCAAGAATTGTTTTCTGGTAAGAAGAGTCACTATTGTGCTCCCTTTGTCATACACAGGGCAAATAGCACTGGCGTCTGTTCCCAGCAAATACAGTGTATTGGACTGAAGAAGAGCTACTGTTCTTATCAGATTCCTAAGCAGAGTTGAACTAGATATGGCCCGTGTGTGTAGGAACCACAGTTCGTTTGTTCTGAGCAAGCACACTGTTTGGCCCTATAGGAAACACAGTAGAGTAGAAGAGTGCTCTTTTCTCAAAAGCAGAGTGTGTTTTTTGTAAGGCGAGCTAGCATTTTTTACCCAGTCCTAAATGGAGTTGAAATACACATGCAGTTTCTGGTCCTACAAGCGAGAGTTGTTTTCTGGTAAGAAGAGTCCATTTTGCGCTCCCTTTGCCATAAACAGTAAAAATAGCACTCGCGTCTGTTCCCAGCAAGTACAGTGTATTGGACTGAAGAGAGGCTACTGTTCTTGTCAGTTTCGTAAGCAGAATTGAACTAGATATGGCCCGTGTGTGTAGGAAGCACAGTTCTTTTGTTCTGAGCAAGCTCACTGTTCTGGCCCTATAGGAAACACAGTAGAGTAGAGGAGTGCTCTCTTCTCAAAAGCAGAGTGTGTTTCTTGTAAGGCGAGCTAGCGTTTGTTTCCCAGTCCTAAATGGAGTTGAATCACATGCAGTTTCTGGTCCTACGAGCAAGAGTTGTTTTCTGGAAAGGAAAGTCACTATTGTGCTCCCTTTGCCATACACAGTGCAAATAGCACTCGTGTCTGTTCCCAGCAAGTACAGTGTATTGGACTGAAGAGGAGCTACTGCTCTTGTCAGTTTCCTAAGCAGAGTTGAACTAGATATGGCCCGTGTGTGTAGGAAGCACAGTTCTTTGTTCTGAGCAAGCTCACTGTTCGGACCCCATAGGAAACACAGTAGAATAGAAGAGTGCTCTTTACTCAAAAGAAGAGTGTGTTTCTTGTAAGGCGAGCTAGTGTTTGTTTCCCAGTCCTAAATGGAGTTGAATCACATGCAGTTTCTGGTCCTACGATCAAGAGTTTTTTCTGGTAAGAAGAGTCACTATTGCCCTCCCATTGTCATACACAGGGCAAATAGCACTGTAGTCTGTTCAAAGCATGTACAGTGTATTGGACTGAAGATGATCTACTGTTCTTGTCAGTTTCCTAAGCAGAGTTGAACTAGATATGGCCTGTGTGTGTAGGAAGCACAGTTCTTTTGTTCTGAGCAATCTCACTGTTCTGGTCCTATAGGAAACACAGAAGAGTAGAAGAGGGCTCTTTTCTCAAAAGCAAAGTATGTTTCTTGTAAGGTGAGCTAGCGTTTGTTTCCCAGTCGTAAATGGAGTTGAATTACATGCAGTTTCTGGTCCTATGAGCAAGAGTTGTTTTCTGGTAAGAAGAGTCACTATTGCAATCCTATTGCCATACACAGTGCAAACAACACTCGCTACTGTTCTTTGCAAGTACAGTGTATTGGACAGAAGAAGAGCTACTGTTCTTTTTAGTTTCCTAAGCAGAGTTGAACTAGATATGGCCCGTGTGTGTAGGAAGCACAGTTCTTTTGTTCTGACCAAGCTCACTCTTCAGACCCCATAGGAAACACAGTAGAGTAGAAGAGTGCTCTTTTCTCAAAAGCAGAGTGTGTTTCTTGTAAGGCGAGCTAGCATTTGTTTCCCATTCCTAAATGGAGTTGAATCACATTCAGTTTCTGATCCTAGTAGCAAGAATTGTTTTCTGGTAAGAAGAGTCACTATTGCCCTCCCATTGTCATACACAGGGCAAATAGCACTGGCGTCTGTTCCCAGCATGTACAGTGTATTGGACTGAAGAGGATCTACTGTTCTTGTCAGTTTCCTAAGCAGAGTTGAACTAGTAATAGCCCGTTTGTGTAGGAAGCACAGTTCTTTTGTTCTGAGCAAGCTCACTGTTCTGGCCCTATAGGAAACACAGAAGAGTAGAAGAGTGCTCTTTTCTCAGAAGCAGAGTGTGTTTCTTGTAAGGCAAGCTAGTGTTTGATTCCCAGTCCTAAACGGAGTTGAATCACATGCAGTTTCTGGTCCTACGAGCAAGAGTTGTTTTCTGGTAAGAAGAGTCACTATTGTGCTACCATTGTCATACACAGTGCAAATAGCACTCTCGTCTGTTCCCAGCAAGTACAGTGTATTGGACAGAAGAGGAGCTACTGTTCTTGTCAGTTTCCTAAGCAGAGTTGAACTAGATATGGCCTGTGTGTGTGAAGCACAGTTCTTTTGTTCTGAGCAAGCTCAATTTTGGGACCCCATAGTAAACACAGTAGAGTAGAAGAGTGCTCTTTTCTCAAAAGCAGAGTGTGTTTCTTGTAAGGCGAGCTAGTGTTTATTTCCCAGTCAGAAACGGAGTGGAATCCCATGCAGTTTCTGGTCCTACGAGCAAGAGTTGTTTTCTGGTAAGAAGAGTCACTATTTCGCTCCCTTTGCCATACACTGGGCAAATAGCACTCGCGTCTGCTCCCAGCAATTACAGTGTATTGGACTGAAGAGGAGCTAATGTTCTTGTCAGTTTCCTAAGCAGAGTTGAACTAGATATAGCCCGTGTGTGTAGGAAGCACAATTCTTTTGTTTTGAGCAAGCTCACTGTTCTGTCCCTGTAGGAAACACAGTAGAGTAGAAGAGTGCTCTTTTCTCCAGAGCAGAGTGTGTTTCTTGTAAGGGGAGCTAGCGTTTGTTTCCCAGTCCTAAATGGAGTTGAATCACATGCAGTTTTTGGTCCTACGAGCAAGGGATGTTTTCTGGTAAAGAAAGTCACTATTGTGCTCCCATTGTATACACAGGGCAAAATGGACTCGCGTCTGTTCCCAGCAAGTACAGTGTATTGGACTGAAGAGGAGCTACTATTCTTGTCAGTTTCCTATGCAGAATTGAACTAGATATGGCCCGTGTCTAGGAAGCACAGTTCTTTTGTTCTGAGCAAGCTCACTGTTCTGGCCCTACAGGAAACACAGTAGAGTAGAAGAGTGCTCTTTTCTCAAAAGCAGAGTGTGTTTCTTGTAAGGCGAGCTAGCGTTTGTTTCCCAGTCCTAAATCGAGTTGAATCACATGCAGTTTCTGGTCCTATGAGCAAGAGTTGTTTTTGCTAAGAAGAGTCACTATTGTGCTCCATTTGTCATTCACAGTGCAAATAGCACTGGCGTCTGTTCCCAGCAAGTACAGTGTATTGGACTGAAGAGGATCTACTGTTCTTGTCAGTTTTTTAAGCAGAGTTGAACTAGATATGGCCCGTGTGTTTAGGAAGCACGGTTCTTTTGTTCTGAGCAAGCTCATTGTTCGGACCCTATAGGAAACACAGTAGAGTAGAAGTGTGACCTTTTCTCAAAGCAGAGCGTGTTTCTTGTAAGGCGAGCTAGCGTTTGTTTCCCAGTCCTAAGTGGAGTTGAATAAAATGCAGTGTCTGGTCCTATGAGCAAGAGTTGTTTTCTGGTAAGAAGAGTCACTATTGGGCTCCCATTGCTGTACTCAGTGCAAATAGCACTCGCGTCTGTTCCCAGCAAGTACAGTGTATTGGACTGAAGAGGAGATCCTGTTCTTGTCAGTTTCCTAAGCAGAGTTGAACTAGATATGGCCCGTGTGTGTAGGAAGCACAGTTCTTTTGTTCTCAGCAAGCTCAATGTTCTGGCCCTATAGGAAACACAGTAGAGTAGAAGAGTGCTCTTTTCTCAAAAGCAGAGTGTGTTTCTTGTAATGAGAGCTAGCATTTGTTTCCCAGTCCTAAATGGGAGTTGAATCACATGCAGTTTCTGGTCCTACGAGAAAGAATTGTTTTATCATAAGAAGAGTCATTATTGTGCTCCCACTGTCATACACAGGGCAAAAAGCACTCGCATCTGTTCCCAGCAAGTACAGTGTATTGGAATGAAGAGGAGCTATTGTTCTTGTCAGTTTCCTAAGCAGAGTTGAACTAGATATAGCCCGTGTGTAGGAAGCACAGTTCTTTTTTTCTGAGCAAGCTCACTGTTTTGGCCATATAGGAAACACAGTAGAGTAGAAGAGTACTCTTTCTCAAAAGCAGAGTGTGTTTCTTGTAAGGCAAGCTAGCGTTTGTTTCCCAGTCCTAAATGGAGTTGAATCACATGCAGTTTTTGGTCCTACAAGCAAGAGTTGTTTTCTGGTAAGAAGAGTCACTATTGTGCTCCCATTGCCACACACAGTGCAAATAGGACTCGCGTCTGTTCCCATCAAGTACAGTGTATTGGACTAAAGAGGAGCTACTGTTCTTGTCAGTTTCCTAAGCATAGTTGAACTAGATATGGCCCATGTGTGTAGGAAGTACAGTTCTTTTGTTCTGAGAAAGCTCGCTGTTCGGACCCCATAGGAAACACCGTAGAGTAGAAGAGTGCCCTTTTCTCAAAAGCATAGTGTCTTTCTTGTAAGTTGAGCTAGCGTTTGTTTCCCTGTCCTAAATGGATTTGAATCACATGCAGTTTCTGGTCCAACGAGGAAGAGTTGTTTTCTGGTAAGAAGAGTCACTATTGCGCTCCCATTGTCATGCACAGGGCAAATAGCATTGGCGTCTGTTCCCAGCCTGTACAGTGTATTGGACTGAAGGGGATGTACTGTTCTTGTCAGTTTCATAAACAGAATTGAACTAGATATGGCTGTGTGTGTAGGAAGCACAGTTTTTTTGTTCTGAGCAAACTCACTGTTTTGGCCCTATAGGAAACACAGTAGAGTAGAAGAGTGCTCTTTTCTCAAAAGCAGAGTGTGTTTCTTGTAAGGCGAGCTAGCGTTTGTTTCCCAGTCCTAAACGGAGTTGAATCACATGCAGTTTTTGGTCCCACGAGCAAGAGTTGTTTTCTGGTAAGGAAAGTCACTATTTGCTCCCTTTCTCATACACAGAGCAAATAGCACACGTGTCTTTTCCCAGCAAGTACAGTGTATTGGACTGAAGAGGAGCTACTGTTCTTGTCAGATTCCTAAGCACTGTTGAACTAGATATTGCCCGTGTGTGTAGAAAGCACAGTTCTTTTGTTCTGAGCAAGCTCAATGTTCTGGCCCTATAGGAAACACAGTAGAGTAGAATACTGCTCTTTTCTCAAAAGCAGAGTGTGTTTCTTGTAAGGCAAGCTGGCGTTTGTTTCCCAGTCCTAAATGGAGTTGAATCCCATGCAGTTTCTGGTCCTACGAGCAAGAGTTGTTTTCTGGTAAGAAGAGTCACTCTTGCGCTCCCATTGCCATACACAGTGCATATAGCACTGGCGTCTGTTCCCAGCATGTACAGTGTATTGCACTGAAGAGGATCTACTGTTCTTGTCAGTTTCCTAAGCAGAGTTGAACTAGATATAGCCCGTGTGTATGAAGCACAGTTCTTTTGTTCTGAGCAAGCTGACTGTTCGGACCCCATAGGAAACACAGTAGAGTAGAAGAGTGCTCTTTTCTCAAAAGCAGAGTGTGTTTCTTGTAAGGCGAGCAAGCATTTGTTTCCCAGTCTTAAATGGAGTTGAATCCCATGCAGTTTCTGGTCCTACGAGCAAGAGTTGTTTTCTGGGAAGAAGAGTCACTATTGTGCACCCATTGTCATACACAGGGCAAATAGCACTGGCGTCTGTTCCCAGCATGTACAGTGTATTGGACGGAAGAGGATCTACTGTTCTTGTCAGTTTCCTAAGCAGAATTGAGCTAGCTATGGCCGTGTGTGTAGGAAGCACATTTCTTTTCTTCTGAGCAAGCTCACTGTTCCGACCCAATAGGAAACACCGTAGAGTAGAAGAGTGCCCTTTTCTCAAAAGCATAGTGTGTTTCTTGTAAGGTGAGCTAGCGTTTGTTTCCCTGTCCTAAATGGATTTGAATCACACGCAGTTTCTGTTCAAACGAGCAAGAGTTGTTTTCTGGTAAGAAGAGTCACTATTGCGCTCCCATTGTCATACACAGGGCAAATAGCACTGGCGTCTGCTCCCAGCATGTACAGTGTATTGGACTGAAGAGGATCTACTGTTCTTGTCAGTTTCCTAAGCAGAATTGAACTAGATATGGCCGTGTGTGTTGGAAGCACAGTTCTTTTGTTCTGAGCATGCTCACTGTTCTGGCCCTATAGGAAACACAGTAGAGTAGAAGAGTGATCGTTTCTCAAAAGCAGAGTGTGTTTCTTATAAGGCGAGCTAGCGTTTGTTTCCCAGTTCTAAATGGAGTTGAATCACATGCAGTTTCTGGTCCTACGAGCAAGGGTCGTTTTCTGGTAGAAAAGTCACTATTGCGCTCCCATTGCCACAGACAGTGCAAATAGCACTGGCGTCTTTTCCCAGCAAGTACAGTGTATTGGACTGAAGAGGAGCTACTGTTCTTGTCAGTTTCCTAAGCAGAGTTGAACTAGATATGGCCCGTGTGTGTAGGAAGCACAGTTCTTTTGTTCTGAGCAAGCTCACTTTTCGGACTCCATAGGAAACACTTTAGAGTAGAAGAGTGCTCTTTTCTAAAAAGCAGAGTGTGTTTCTTGTGAGGAGAGCTTGCGTTTGTTTCCCAGTCCTAAATTTAGTTGAATCACATGCAGTTTCTGGTCCTACGAGCAAGAGCTGTTTTCTGGTAAGAAGAGTCACTATTGTGCTCCCATTGTCATACACAGGGCAAATAGCACAGGCGTCTGTTCCCAGCATGTACAGTGTATTGGACTGAAGGGGATGTACTGTTATTGTCAGTTTCATAAACAGAATTGAACTAGATATGGCTGTGTGTGTAGGAAGCACAGTTTTTTTGTTCTGAGCAAGCTCACTGTTTTGGCCCTATAGGAAACACAGTAGAGTTGAAGAGTGCTCTTTTCTCAAAAGCAGAGTGTATTTCTTGTAAGGCGAGCTAGCGTTTGTTTCCCAGTCCTAAATGGAGTTGAATCACATGCAGTTTTTGGTCCCACGAGCAAGAGTTGTTTTCTGGTAAGGAAAGTCACTATTTGCTCCCTTTCTCATACACAGAGCAAATAGCACACGTGTCTTTTCCCAGCAAGTACAGTGTATTGGACTGAAGAGGAGCTACTGTTCTTGTCAGATTCCTAAGCACAGTTGAACTAGATATGGCCGTGTGTGTAGGAAGCACAGTTCTTTTGTTCTGAGCAAGCTCACTGTTCTGGCCAAATAGGAAACACGTTAAACTAGAATAGTGCTCTTTTCTCAAAAGCAGAGTGTGTTTCTTTTAAGGCAAGCTATTGTTTGTTTCCCAGTCCTAAATGGAGTTGAATCCCATGCAGTTTCTGGTCCTACGAGCAAGAGTTGTATTCTGGTAAAAAAAGTAACTATTGCGCTCCCATTGCCATACACAGTGCAAAGAGCACTGGCGTCTGTTCCCAGGAAGTAATGTGCATTTGACTGAACAGGAGCTACTGTTCTTGTCAGTTTCCTAAGCAGAGTTGAACTAGATATGGCCCGTGTGTGTAGGAAGCACAGTTCTTTAATTCTGAGCCATCTCGCTGTTCGGACCCCATAGGAAACACCGTAGAGTAGAAGAGTGCTCTTTTCTAAAAAGCAGAGTTTGTTTCTTGTAAGGCGAGCAAGCATTTGTTTCCCAGTCTTAAATGGAGTTGAATCACATGCAGTTTCTGGTCCTACGAGCAATAGTTGTTTTCTGGTAAGAAGAGTCACTATTGCGCTCCCATTGTCATACACGGGGCAAATAGCACTGGCGTCTGTTCCCAGCATTTACAGTGTATTTGACTGAAGATGATCTACTGTTCTTGTCAGTTTCCTAAGCAGAATTGAACTAGATATGGCTGTGTGTGTAGGAAGCACAGTTCTTTTGTTCTGAGCATGCTCACTGTTCTGGCCCTATAGGAAGCACAGTAGAGTAGAAGAGTGATCGTTTCTCAAAAGCAGAGTGTGTTTCTTGTAAGGCGAGCTAGCGTTTGTTTCCCAGTTCTAAATGGAGTTGAATCACATGCAGTTCCTGGTCATACTAGCAAGCGTCGTTTTCTGGTAGGAAAGTCACTATTGTGCTCCCATTGCCACACACAGTGCAAATAGCACTTGCGTCTGTTCCCAGCCAGTACAGTGTATTGGACTGAAGAGGAGCTACTGTTCTTGTCAGTTTCCTAAGCAGAGTTGAACTAGATATGGCCGGTGTGTGTAGGAAGCACAGTTCTTTTGTTCTGAGCAAGCTGACTGTTCGGACCCCATAGGAAACACATTAGAGTAGAAGAGTGCTCTTTTCTAAAAAGTAGAGTGTGTTTCTTGTAAGGAGAGCTTGCGTTTGTTTCCAAGTCCTAAATGGAGTTTAATCACATGCATATTCTGGTCCTACGAGCAAGAGTTATATTCTGGTAAGAAGAGTCACTATTGTGCTCCCACTGTCATACACAGGGCAAATAGCACTGGCGTCTATTCCCAGCATGTACAGTGTATTGGACTGAATTGGAGCTACTGTTCTTGTCAGTTTCCTAAGCAGAGTTGAACTAGATATGGCCGTGTGTGTAGGAAGCACAGTTCTTTTGTTCTGAGCAAGCTCACTGTTCGGAACCCATAGGACACACAGTAGAGTAGAAGAGTGCTCTTTTCTCAAAAGCAGAGTTTGTTTCTTGTAAGGCAAGCTAGTGTTTGTTTCCCAGTCCTAAAGGGAGTTGAATCACATGCAGTTTCTGGTACTATGAGCAAGAGTTGTTTTCTGGTAAGAAGAGTCACTATTGCGCTCCCATTGGCATACACAGGGCAAATAGCACTGGCGTATGTTCCAAGCATATACAGTGTATTGGACTGAAGAGTATCTACTGTTCTTGTCAGTTTCCTAAGCAGAATTGAACTAGATATGGCCGTGTGTGCATGAAGCACAGTTCTTTGTTCTGAGCAAGCTCACTCTTTTGGCCCTATTAGAGTAGGAGAGTGCTCTTTTCTCAAAAGCAGAGTGTGTTTCTTGTAAGGCGAGCTAGCGTTTGTTTCCAAGTCCTAAATGAAGTTGAATCACATGCAGTTTTTGGTCCCACGAGCAAGAGTTTTTTTCTGGTAAGAAGAGTCACTATTGCGCTCCCATTGTCACACACAGGGCAAATAGCACTGGCGTCTGTTCCCAGCATGTACACTGTGTTGGACTGAAGAGGATCTACTGTTCTTGTCAGTTTCCTAAGCAGAGTTGAACTAGATATGGCCCGTGTGTGTAGAAAGCACAGTTCTTTTGTTCTGAGCCATCTCTCTGTTCGGACCAAATAGGAAACACCGTAGAGTAGAAGAGTGCCCTTTTCTCAAAAGCATTGTGTATTTCTTGTAAGGCGAGCTAGGGTTTGTTTCCCTGTCCTAAATGGATTTGAATCACATGCAGTTTCTGGTCCAACGAGCAAGAGTTGTTTTCTGGTAAGAAGAGTCACTATTGCACTCCCATTGTCATACACGGGGCAAATAGCACTGGCGTCTGTTCCCAGCATGTACAGTGTATTGGACTGAAGATGATCTACTGTTCTTGTCAGTTTCCTAAGCAGAGTTGAACTAGATATGGCCGTGTGTGTAGGAAGCACAGTTCTTTTGTTCTGAGCAAGCTCACTCTTCGGACCCCATAGGAAACACAGTAGAGTAGAAGAGTGCTCTTTTCTCAAAAGCAGAGTGTGTTTCTTGTAAGACGCACTAGCGTTGGTTTCCCAGTCCTAAATGTAGTTGAATCCCATGCAGTTTTTCGTCCTATGAGCAAGAGTTGTTTTCTGGTAAGAAGAGTCACTATAGCGCTCCAATTGCCATACACACTGCAAATAGCACTTGCGTCTGTTCCCAGCAAGTAATGTGTATTGGACTGAAGAGGAGCTACTGTTCTTGTCAGTTTCCTAAGCAGAATTGAACTAGATATGGCCGTGTGTGTAGGAAGCACAGTTTTTTTGTTCTGAGCAAGCTCACTGTTTAGGCCCTATAGGAAACACAGCAGAGTATAAGATGTTCTTTTCTCAAAAGTAGAGTGTGTTTCTTGTAAGGCGAGCTAGCGTTTGTTTCCCAGTCCTAAATGGAGTTGAATCACATGCAGTTTTTGGTCCTATAAGCAAGAATTGTTTTCTGGTAAGGAAAGTCACTATTGTGCTCCCATTGCCACACACAGTGCAAATAGGACTTGCGTCTGTTCCCATCATGTACAGTGTATTGGACTGAAGAGGAGCTACTGTTCTTGTCAGTTTCCTAAGCAGAGTTGAACTAGATATGGCCCGTGTGTGTAGGAAGCACAGTTCTTTTGTTCTGAGCCTTCTCGCTGTTCGGACCACATAGGAAACACCGTAGAGTAGAAGAGTGCCCTTTTCTCAAAAGCATTGTGTATTTCTTGTAAGGCAAGCTAGGGTTTGTTTCCCTGTCCTAAATGGATTTGAATCACATGCAGTTTCTGGTCCAACGAGCAAGAGTTGTTTTCTGGTAAGAAGAGTCACTATTGCGCTCCCATTGTCATATACGGGGCAAATAGCACTGTCGTCTGTTCCCAGCATGTACAGTGTATTGGACTGAAGATGATCTACTGTTCTTGTCAGTTTCCTAAGCAGAGTTGAACTAGATATGGACCGTGTGTGTAGGAAGCACAGTTCTTTTGTTCTGAGCATGCTCACTGTTCTGGCCCTATAGGAAACACAGTAGAGTAGAAGAGTGATCGTTTCTCAAAAGCAGAGTGTGTTTCTTGTAAGGCGAGCTAGCATTTGTTTCCCAGTTCTAAATGGAGTTGAATCACATGCAGTTTCTGGTCATACTAGCAAGCGTCGTTTTCTGGTAGGAAAGTCACTATTGTGCTCCCATTGCCACACACAGTGCAAATAGCACTCGCGTCTGTTCCCAGCCAGTAAAGTGTATTGGACTGAAGAGGAGCTACTGTTCTTGTCAGTTTCCTAAGCAGAGTTGAACTAGATATGGCCGTGTGTGTAGGAAGCACAGTTGTTTTGTTCTGAGCAAGCTCACTTTTTGGACCCCATAGGAAACACATTAGAGTAGAAGAGTGCTCTTTTCTAAAAAGTAGAGTGTGTTTCTTGTAAGGAGAGCTTGCGTTTGTTTCCCAGTCCTAAATGGAGTTGAATCACATGCATATTCTGGTCCTACGAGCAAGAGTTATATTCTGGTAAGAAGAGTCACTATTGTGCTCCCACTGTCATACACAGGGCAAAAAGCACTGGCGTCTCTTCCCAGCATGTACAGTGTATTGGACTGAAGAGGAGCTACTGTTCTTGTCAGTTTCCTAAGCTGAGTTGAACTAGATATGGCCGTGTGTGTAGGAAGCACAGTTCTTTTGTTCTGAGCAAGCTCACTGTTCGGAACCCATAGGAAACACAGTAGAGTAGAAGAGTGCTCTTTTCTCAAAAGCAGAGTGTGTTTCTTGTAATGCTAGCTAGCTTTTGTTTCTCAGTCCTAAATGGGAGTTGAATCACATGCAGTATCTGGTCCTACGAACAAGAGTTGTTTTCTGGTAAGAAGAGTCACTATTGTGCTCCCACTCTCATACACAGTGCAAAGAGGACTTTCGTCTGTTCCCATCAAGTACAGTGTATTGGACTGAAGAGGAGCTACTGTTCTTGTCAGATTCCTAAGCAGAGTTGAACTAGATATGGACCGTGTGTGTAGGAAGCACAGTTCTTTTGTTCTGAGCAAGCTCACTGTTCGGACCCCATAGGAAACACAGTAGAGTAGAAGAGTGCTCTTTTCTCAAAAGCAGAGAGTGTTTCTTGTAAGACGCACTAGCGTTTGTTTCCCAGTCCTAAATGTAGTTGAATCCCATGCAGTTTTTCGTCCTATGAGCAAGAGTTGTTTTCTGGTAAGAAGAGTCACTATAGCGCTCCAATTGCCATACACACTGCAAATAGCACTCGCGTCTGTTCCCAGCAAGTAATGTGTATTGGACTGAAGAGGAGCTACTGTTCTTGTCAGATTCCTAAGCAGAGTTGAACTAGATATGGCCCGTGTGTGTAGGAAGCACAGTTCTTTTGTTCTGAGCAAGCTCACTTTTCAAACCCCATAGGAAACACATTAGATTGAAGAGTGCTCTTTTCTAAAAAGCAGAGTGTGTTTCTTGTAAGGCGAGCTAGCGTTTGTTTCCCAGTCCTAAATGGAGTTGAATCACATGCAGTTTCTGGTCCTACGAGCAAGAGCTGTTTTCTGGTAAGAAGAGTCACTATTGTGCTCCCATTGCCACACACAGTGCAAATAGCACTGTCGTCTGTTCCCAGCATGTACAGTCTATTGGACTGAAGGGGATATACTGTTCTTGTCAGTTTCCTAAGCAGAATTGAACTAGATATGGCCGTGTGTGTAGGAAGCACAGTTTTTTTGTTCTGAGCAAGCTCACTGTTTTGGCCCTATAGGAAACACAGCAGAGTAGAAGATGTTCTTTTCTTAAAAGCAGAGTGTGTTTCTTGTAAGGCGAGCTAGCGTTTGTTTTCCAGTCCTAAATGGAGTTGAATCACATGCAGTTGTTTGTCCCACGTGTAAGTGTTGTTTTCTGGTAAGGAAAGTCACTATTGTGCTCCCATTGCCATACACAGTGCAAATAGCACTCGTGTCTGTTCCCAGCAAGTACAGTGTATTGCACTGAAGAGGAGCTACTGTTCTTGTCAGTTTCCTAAGCAGAGTTAAACTGTATATGGCACGTGTGTGTAGGAAGCACAGTTCTTTTGTTCTGAGCAAGCTCACTGTTCGGACCCCATAGGAAACACAGTAGAGTAGAAGAGTGCTCTTTTCTCAAAAGCAGAGTGTGTTTCTTGTAAGGCGAGCTAGCGTTTGTTTCCAAGTCCTAAATGAAGTTGAATCACATGCAGTTTTTGGTCCCACGAGCAAGAGTTTTTTTCTGGTAAGAAGAGTCACTATTGCGCTCCCATTGTCACACACAGGGCAAATAGCACTGGCGTCTGTTCCCAGCATGTACACTGTGTTGGACTGAAGAGGATCTACTGTTCTTGTCAGTTTCCTAAGCAGAGTTGAACTAGATATGGCCCGTGTGTGTAGAAAGCACAGTTCTTTTGTTCTGAGCCATCTCTCTGTTCGGACCAAATAGGAAACACCGTAGAGTAGAAGAGTGCCCTTTTCTCAAAAGCATTGTGTATTTCTTGTAAGGCGAGCTAGGGTTTGTTTCCCTGTCCTAAATGGATTTGAATCACATGCAGTTTCTGGTCCAACGAGCAAGAGTTGTTTTCTGGTAAGAAGAGTCACTATTGCACTCCCATTGTCATACACGGGGCAAATAGCACTGGCGTCTGTTCCCAGCATGTACAGTGTATTGGACTGAAGATGATCTACTGTTCTTGTCAGTTTCCTAAGCAGAGTTGAACTAGATATGGCCGTGTGTGTAGGAAGCACAGTTCTTTTGTTCTGAGCAAGCTCACTCTTCGGACCCCATAGGAAACACAGTAGAGTAGAAGAGTGCTCTTTTCTCAAAAGCAGAGTGTGTTTCTTGTAAGACGCACTAGCGTTGGTTTCCCAGTCCTAAATGTAGTTGAATCCCATGCAGTTTTTCGTCCTATGAGCAAGAGTTGTTTTCTGGTAAGAAGAGTCACTATAGCGCTCCAATTGCCATACACACTGCAAATAGCACTTGCGTCTGTTCCCAGCAAGTAATGTGTATTGGACTGAAGAGGAGCTACTGTTCTTGTCAGTTTCCTAAGCAGAATTGAACTAGATATGGCCGTGTGTGTAGGAAGCACAGTTTTTTTGTTCTGAGCAAGCTCACTGTTTAGGCCCTATAGGAAACACAGCAGAGTATAAGATGTTCTTTTCTCAAAAGTAGAGTGTGTTTCTTGTAAGGCGAGCTAGCGTTTGTTTCCCAGTCCTAAATGGAGTTGAATCACATGCAGTTTTTGTTCCTACAAGCAAGAATTGTTTTCTGGTAAGGAAAGTCACTATTGTGCTCCCATTGCCACACACAGTGCAAATAGGACTTGCGTCTGTTCCCATCATGTACAGTGTATTGGACTGAAGAGGAGCTACTGTTCTTGTCAGTTTCCTAAGCAGAGTTGAACTAGATATGGCCCGTGTGTGTAGGAAGCACAGTTCTTTTGTTCTGAGCCTTCTCGCTGTTCGGACCAAATAGGAAACACCGTAGAGTAGAAGAGTGCCCTTTTCTCAAAAGCATTGTGTATTTCTTGTAAGGCAAGCTAGGGTTTGTTTCCCTGTCCTAAATGGATTTGAATCACATGCAGTTTCTGGTCCAACGAGCAAGAGTTGTTTTCTGGTAAGAAGAGTCACTATTGCGCTCCCATTGTCATATACGGGGCAAATAGCACTGTCGTCTGTTCCCAGCATGTACAGTGTATTGGACTGAAGATGATCTACTGTTCTTGTCAGTTTCCTAAGCAGAGTTGAACTAGATATGGACCGTGTGTGTAGGAAGCACAGTTCTTTTGTTCTGAGCATGCTCACTGTTCTGGCCCTATAGGAAACACAGTAGAGTAGAAGAGTGATCGTTTCTCAAAAGCAGAGTGTGTTTCTTGTAAGGCGAGCTAGCATTTGTTTCCCAGTTCTAAATGGAGTTGAATCACATGCAGTTTCTGGTCATACTAGCAAGCGTCGTTTTCTGGTAGGAAAGTCACTATTGTGCTCCCATTGCCACACACAGTGCAAATAGCACTCGCGTCTGTTCCCAGCCAGTAAAGTGTATTGGACTGAAGAGGAGCTACTGTTCTTGTCAGTTTCCTAAGCAGAGTTGAACTAGATATGGCCGTGTGTGTAGGAAGCACAGTTGTTTTGTTCTGAGCAAGCTCACTTTTTGGACCCCATAGGAAACACATTAGAGTAGAAGAGTGCTCTTTTCTAAAAAGTAGAGTGTGTTTCTTGTAAGGAGAGCTTGCGTTTGTTTCCCAGTCCTAAATGGAGTTGAATCACATGCATATTCTGGTCCTACGAGCAAGAGTTATATTCTGGTAAGAAGAGTCACTATTGTGCTCCCACTGTCATACACAGGGCAAAAAGCACTGGCGTCTCTTCCCAGCATGTACAGTGTATTGGACTGAAGAGGAGCTACTGTTCTTGTCAGTTTCCTAAGCTGAGTTGAACTAGATATGGCCGTGTGTGTAGGAAGCACAGTTCTTTTGTTCTGAGCAAGCTCACTGTTCGAAACCCATAGGAAACACAGTAGAGTAGAAGAGTGCTCTTTTCTCAAAAGCAGAGTGTGTTTTTTGTAAGGCAAGCTAGTGTTTGTTTCCCAGTCCTAAATGGAGTTGAATCACATGCAATTTCTGGTCCTACGAGCAAGAGTTTTTTTCTGGTAAGAAGAGTCACTATAGCGCTCCCATTGTCATACACAGTGCAAATAGCACTGGCGTCTGTTCCCAGCTTGTATTTGTATTGGACTGAAGAGGATCTACTGTTCTTGTCAGTTTCCTAAGCAGAATTGAACTAGATATGGCCGTGTGTGTAGGAAGCACAGTTGTTTTGTTCTGAGCAAGCTCACTGTTCTGGCCCTATAGGAAACACAGTAGAGTAGAAGAGTGCTCTTTTCTCAAAAGCAGAGTGTGTTGCTTGTAAGGCGAGCTAGCGTTTGTTTCCCAGTCCTACATGGAGTTGAATCACATGCAGTTGTTGGTCCCACGAGCAAGAGTTGTTTTCTGGTATGGAAAGACACTATTTTGCTCCCATTGCCATGCACAGTGCAAAGAGCACTCGCGTCTGATCCCAGCAAGTACAGTGTATTGTACTGAATAGGAGGTATTGTTCTTGTCAGTTTCCTAAGCAGAGTTGAACTAGATATGCCCGTGTGTGTAGGAAGCACAGTTCTTTTGTTCTGAGCAAGCTCACTGTTCGGACCCCATAGGAAACACAGTAGAGTAGAAGAGTGCTCTTTTCTCAAAAGCAGAGTTTGTTTCTTGTAATGCGAGCAAGCGTTTGTTTCCCAGTCTTAAATGTAGTTGAATCCCATGCAGTTTTTCGTCCTATGATCAAGAGTTGTTTTCTGGTAAGAAGAGTCACTATAGCGCTCCAATTGCCATACACACTGCAAATAGTACTCGCGTCTGTTCCCAGCAAGTAATGTGTATTGGACTGAAGAGGAGCTACTGTTCTTGTCAGATTCCTAAGCAGAGTTGAACTAGATATGGCCCGTGTGTGTAGGAAGCACAGTTCATTTGTTCTGAGCAAGCTCACTTTTCGAACCCCATAGGAAACACATTAGATTGAAGAGTGCTCTTTTCTAAAAAGCAGAGTGTGCTTCTTGTAAGGCGAGCTAGCGTTTGTTTCCAAGTCTTAAATGGAGTTGAATCACATGCAAATCTGGTCCTATGAGCAATAGTTGTTTTCTGGTAAGAAGAGTCATTATTGTGCTCCCATTGTCATACAAAAAGCAAATAGCACTGTCGTCTGTTCCCCGCATGTACAGTGTATTGGACTAAAGAGGATCTACTGTTCTTGTCAGTTTCCTAAGCAGAATTGAACTAGATATGGCCGTGTGTGTAGGAAGCACAGTTCTTTTGTTCTGAGCAAGCTCACTGTTCTGGCCCTATAGGAAACACAGTAGAGTAGAAGAGTGCTCTTTTCTCAAAAGCAGAGTGTGTTGCTTGTAAGGCGAGCTAGCGTTTGTTTCCCTGTCCTAAATGGATTTGAATCACATGCATTTTCTGGTCCAATGATCAAGAGTTGTTTTCTGGTAAGAAGAGTCACTATTGCGCTCCCATTGTCATACACAGGGCAAATAGCAATTGCTTCTGTTCCCAGCATGTACAGTGTATTGGACTGAAGAGGAGCTACTGTTCTTGTCAGTTTCCTAAGCAGAGTTGAACTAGATATGGCCCGTGAGTGTAGGAAGCACAGTTCTTTTGTTCTGAGCAAACTCACTTTTCGGACCCCATAGCAAACACATTAGAGTAGAACAGTGCTCTTTTCTAAAAAGCAGAATGTGTTTCTTGTAAGGAGAGCTTGCCTTTGTTTCCCAGTCCTAAATGGAGTTGAATCACATGCAGTTTCTGGTCCTACGAGAAAGAATTGTTTTATGATAAAAAAGAGTCAATATTGTGCTCCCACTGTCATACACAGGGCAAAAAGCACTCGCGTCTGTTCCCAGCCAGTACAGTGTATTGGAATGAAGAGGAGCTACCGTTCTTGTCAGTTTCCTAAGCAGAGTTGAACTAGATATAGCCCGTGTGTGTAGGAAGCACAGTTCTTTTTTTCTGAGCAAGCTCACTGTTTTGGCCATATAGGAAACACAGTAGAGTAGAAGAGTGCTCTTTTCTCAAAAGAAGAGTGTGTTTCTTCTAAGGCAAGCTAGCGTTTGTTTCCCAGTCCTAAATGGAGTTGAATCCCATGCAGTTTCTGGTCCTACAAGCAAGAGTTGTTTTCTGGTAAGGAAAGTCACTATTCGCTCCCTTTCTCACACACAGAGCAAATAGCACACGTGTCTTTTCCCAGCAAGTACAGTGTATTGGACTGAATTGGAGCTACTGTTCTTGTCAGATTCCTAAGCAGAGTTGAACTAGATATTGCCCGTGTGTGTAGGAAGCACAGTTCTTTTGTTCTGAGCAAGCTGACTCTTCGGACCCCATAGGAAACACAGTAGAGTAAAAGAGTGCTCTTTTCTCAAAAGCAGAGTGTGTTTCTTGTAAGGCGAGCTAGCGTTTGTTTCCCTGTACTAAATGGAGTTGAATCCCATGCAGTTTGTGGTCCTAAGAGCAAGAGTTGTTTTCTGGTATCAAGAGTCACTATTGTGCTCCCATTTTCATACACAGGGCAAATAGCACTGGCGTCGGTTCCCAGCATATACAGTGTATTGGACGGAAGAGGATCTACTGTTCTTGTAAGTTTCCTAAGCAGAATTCAGCTAGCTATGGCCGTGTGTGTAGGAAGCACAGTTCTTTTCTTCTGAGCAAGCTCACTGTTCGGACCCAATAGGAAACACCGTAGAGTAAAAGAGTGCCCTTTTCTCAAAAGCATAGTGTGTTTCTTGTAAAGTGAGCTAGCGTTTGTTTCCCTGTCCTAAATGGATTTGAATCACATGCAGTTTCTGGTCCAAGAGCAAGAGTTGTTTTCCGGTAAGAAGAGTCACTACTGCTTCCCATTGTCATACACAGGGCAAATAGCACTGGCGTCTGTTCCCAGCATGTACAGTGTATTGGACTGAAGAGGATCTACTGTTCTTGTCAGTTTCCTAAGCAGAATTGAACTAGATATGTCCGTTTGTGTAGGAAGCACCGTTTTTTTGTTCTGAGCAAGCTCACTGTTTTGGCCCTATAGGAAACACAGCAGAGTAGAAGAGTGTTCTTTTCTCAAAAGTAGAGTGTTTTTCTTGTAAGGCAAGCTAGCGTTTGTTTCCCAGTCCTAAATGGAGATGAATCACAGGCAGTTTCTGATCCTACGAGCAAGAGTTGTTTTCTGGTAAGAAGAGTCACTCTTGCGCTCCCATTGCCATACACAGTGCAAATGGCACTGGCGTCTGTTCCCAGGAATTAATGTGCATTTGACTGAACAGGAGCTACTGTTCTTGTCAGTTTCCTAAGCAGAGTTGAACTAGATATGGCCCGTGTGTGTAGGAAGCACAGTTCTTTTGTTCTGAGCAAGCTCACTCTTCGGACCCCATAGGAAACACATTAGAGTAGAAGAGTTCTCTTTTCTAAAAAGCAAAGTTTGTTTCATGTAAGGTGAGCTAGCGTTTGTTTCCCTGTCCTAAATGGATTTGAATCACATGCAGTTTCTGGTCCTCAGAGCAATAGTTGTTTTCTGGTAAGAAGAGTCACTATTGTGCTCCCATTGTCATACAAAAAGCAAAGAGCACTGTCGTGTGTTCCCAGCATGTACAGTGTATTGGACTGAAGAGGATCTACTGTTCTTGTCAGTTTCCTAAGCAGAATTGAACTAGATATGGCCGTGTGTGTAGGAAGCACAGTTCTTTTGTTCTGAGCAAGCTCACTGTTCTGGCATATATGGGAAACAAAATAGAGTAGAAGAGTGATCTTTTCTCAAAAGCAGAGTGTGTTTCTTGTAAGGCGAACAAGCATTTGTTTCCCAGTCCTAAATGGAGTTGAATCACATGCAGTTTTTGATCCTACGAGCAAGAGTTGTTTTTTGGTAAGGAAAGCCACTATTGCGCTCCCATTTCCATACACAGTGCAAATAGCACTCGCGTCTGTACCCAGCAAGTACAGTGTATTGGACTGAAGAGGAGCTACTGTTCTTGTCAGTTTCCCAAGCACAGTTGAACTAGATATGGCCCGTGTGTGTAGGAAGCACAGCTCTTTTGTTCTGAGCAAGCTCACTTTTCGGACACTCTAGTAAACACAGTAGAGTAGAGGAGTGCTCTTTTCACAAAAGCAGAGCGTGTTTCTTGTAAGGAGAGCTAGGGTTTGTTTCCCAGTCAGAAATGGAGTTGAATCCCATGCGGTTTCTTTTCCTACGAGCAAGAGGTGTTTTCTGGTAATAAGAGTCACTATTGCGCTCTCATTGCAATACACAGTGCAAATAGCACTCGCGTCTGCTTCCAGCAAGTACAGTGTATTGGACTGAAGAGGATCTACTGTCCTTGTCAGTTTCCTTAGCAGAGTTGAACTAGCTATGGCCCGTGTGTGTAGGAAACACAGTTCTTTTGTTCTGAGCAAGCTCACTCTTCTGGCCCTATAAGAAACACATTAGAGTAGAAGACTGCTCTTTTCTCAAAAGCAGAGTGAGTTTCTTGTAAGTCGAGATAGCGTTTGATTCCCAGTCCTAAATGGATTTGAATCACATGCAGTTTCTGGTCCTACGAGCAGGAGTTGTTTTCTGGTAAGGAAAGTCACTATTGCGCTCCCTTTGCCGTACACAGTGCGATTAGCACTCGTGTCTGTTCCCAGCAAGGACAGTGTATTGGACTGAAGTGGAACTACTGTTCTTGTCAGTTTCCTAAGCAGTGTTGAACTAGATATGGCCCCTGTGTGTAGGAAGCACAGTTCTTTTGTTCTGAGCAAGCTCACTGTTCGGACCTAATAGGAAACACAGTAGAGTAGAAGAGTGCTCTTTCTCAAAAGCAGAGTGTGTTTCTTGTAAGGCGAGCTAGTGTTTGTTTCCCAGTCAGAAATGGATTTGAATCCCATGCAGTTTCTGCTCCTACGAGCAAGAGTTATTTTCTGGTAAGGAAAGTCACTATTGAGTTCCCATTGCCTTACACAGTGCAAATAGCACTCGCATCTGTTCCCGAGCAAGTACAGTGTATTGGACTTAAGAGGAGCTACTGTTCTTGTCAGTTTCCTAAGCAGAGTTGAATTAGATATGTCCCGTGTGTGTAGAAAGCACAGTTCTTTGTTCTAAGCAAGCTCCCTGTTCAGACCCCATAGGAAACACAGTAGAGTAGAAGAGTGCTCTTTTCTCAAAAGCAGAGTGTGTTTCTTGTAAGAAGAGCTAGTGTTTGTTTCCCAGTCAGAAATGGAGTTGAATCCCATGCAGTTTCTGGTCCTACAAGCAAGAGTTTTTTTCTGTTAAGAAGAGTCACTATTGCCCTCCCATTGCCATACACAGTGCAAATAGCACTCGTGTCTCTTCCCAGCAAGTACAGTGTATTGTTTTGAAGATGAGCTACTGTTCTCGTGAGTTTCCTAAGCAGAGTTGAACTAGATATGGCCCGTGTGTGTAGGAAGCACAGTTCTTTTGTTCTGAGCAAGCTCACTGTTCGGACCCCATAGGAAACACAGTAAAGGAGAAGAGTGCTCTTTTCTCAGAGCAGAGTGTGTTTCTTGTAAGGCGAGCTAGCGTTTATTTCCCAGTTCTTAATTGAGTTGAATCACATGCAGTTTTCGGTCCTACGAGCAAGAGTTTTTTTCTGGTAAGAAGACTCACTATTGAGCTCCCATTGCCATACACAGTGCAAATAGCACTCGCGTCTGTTCCCAGCAAGTACAGTGTATTAGACTGAAGAGGAGCTACTGTTCTTGTCAGTTTCCTAAGCAGAGTTGAACTAGATATGGCCCGTGTGTGTAGGAAGCACAGTTCTTTTGTCTGAGCAAGCTCACTGTTTGGACACCATAGGAAACACAGTAGAGTAGGAGAGTGCTCTTTTCTCAAAAGCAGAGTGAGTTTCTTGTAAGGCGAGCTAGCGTTTGTTTCCCTGTCAGAAATGGAGTTGAATCCCATGCTGTTTCTGGTCCTACAAGCAAGAGTTGTTTTCTGGTAAGGAAAGTCACTATTCGCTCCCTTTCTCACACACAGAGCAAATAGCACACGTGTCTTTTCCCAGCAAGTACAGTGTATTGGACTGAAGAGGAGCTACTGTTCTTGTCAGATTCCTAAGCACAGTTGAACTAGATATTGCCCGTGTGTGTAGGAAGCACAGTTCTTTTGTTCTGAGCAAGCTGACTGTTCGGACCCCATAGGAAACACAGTAGAGTAGAAGAGTGCTCTTTTCTCAAAAGCAGAGTGTGTTTCTTGTAAGGCGAGCTAGCGTTTGTTTCCCTGTACTAAATGGAGTTGAATCCCATGCAGTTTGTGGTCCTACGAGCAAGAGTTGTTTTCTGGTATCAAGAGTCACTATTGTGCTCCCATTTTCATACACAGGGCAAATAGCACTGGCGTCTGTTCCCAGCATATACAGTGTATTGGACAGAAGAGGATCTACTGTTCTTGTCAGTTTCCTAAGCAGAATTCAGCTAGCTATGGGCGTGTGTGTAGGAAGCACAGTTCTTTTCTTCTGAGCAAGCTCACTGTTCGGACCCAATAGGAAACACCGTAGAGTAAAAGAGTGCCCTTTTCTCAAAAGCATAGTGTGTTTCTTGTAAAGTGAGCTAGCGTTTGTTTCCCTGTCCTAAATGGATTTGAATCACATGCAGTTTCTGGTCCAAGAGCAAGAGTTGTTTTCTGGTAAGAAGAGTCACTATTGCGCTCCCATTGTCATACACAGGGCAAATAGCACTGGCGTCTGTTCCCAGCATGTACAGTGTATTGGACTGAAGAGGATCTACTGTTCTTGTCAGTTTCCTAAGCAGAATTGAACTAGATATGTCCGTTGTGTAGGAAGCACCGTTTTTTTGTTCTGAGCAAGCTCACTGTTTTGGCCCTATAGGAAACACAGCAGAGTAGAAGAGTGTTCTTTTCTCAAAAGTAGAGTGTGTTTCTTGTAAGGCAAGCTCGCGTTTGTTTCCCAGTCCTAAATGGAGTTGAATCACAGGCAGTTTCTGATCCTACGAGCAAGAGTTGTTTTCTGGTAAGAAGAGTCACTCTTGCACTCCCATTGCCATACACAGTGCAAATGGCACTGGCGTCTGTTCCAGGGAGTAATGTGCATTTGACTGAACAGGAGCTACTGTTCTTGTCAGTTTCCTAAGCAGAGTTGAACTAGATATGGCCCGTGTGTGTAGGAAGCACAGTTCTTTTGTTCTGAGCAAGCTCACTGTTCGGACCCCATAGGAAACACATTAGAGTAGAAGAGTTCTCTTTTCCAAAAAGCAAAGTTTGTTTCATGTAAGGTGAGCTAGCGTTTGTTTCCCAGTCCTAAATGGATTTGAATCACATGCAGTTTCTGGTCCTCAGAGCAATAGTTGTTTTCTGGTAAGAAGAGTCACTATTGTGCTCCCATTGTCATACAAAAAGCAAAGAGCACTGTCGTCTGTTCCCAGCATGTACAGTGTATTGGACTGAAGAGGATCTACTGTTCTTGTCAGTTTCCTAAGCAGAATTGAACTAGATATGGCCGTGTGTGTAGGAAGCACAGTTCTTTTGTTCTGAGCAAGCTCAATGTTCTGGCATATATGGGAAACAAAATAGAGTAGAAGAGTGATCTTTTCTCAAAAGCAGAGTGTGTTTCTTGTAAGGCGAACAAGCATTTGTTTCCCAGTCCTAAATGGAGTTGAATCACATGCAGTATTTGATCCTACGAGCAAGAGTTGTTTTTTGGTAAGGAAAGTCACTATTGCGCTCCCATTTCCATACACAGTGCAAATAGCACTCGCGTCTGTACCCAGCAAGTACAGTGTATTGGACTGAAGAGGAGCTACTGTTCTTGTCAGTTTCCCAAGCACAGTTGAACTAGATATGGCCCGTGTGTGTAGGAAGCACAGCTCTTTTGTTCTGAGCAAGCTCACTTTTCGGACCCTATAGGAAACACAGTAGAGTAGAGGAGTGCTCTTTTCACAAAAGCAGAGTGTGTTTCTTGTAAGGAGAGCTAGGGTTTGTTTCCCAGTCAGAAATGGAGTTTAATCCCATGCGGATTCTGTTCCTACGAGCAAGAGGTGCTTTCTGGTAATAAGAGTCACTATTGTGCTCCCATTGCAATACACAGTGCAAATAGCACTCGCGTCTGCTTCCAGCAAGTACAGTGTATTGGACTGAAGAGGATCTACTGTCCTTGTCAGTTTTCTTAGCAGAGTTGAACTAGCTATGGCCCGTGTGTGTAGGAAACACAGTTCTTTTGTTCTGAGAAAGCTCACTCTTCTGGCCCTATAAGAAACACATTAGAGTAGAAGACTGCTCTTTTCTCAAAAGCAGAGTGAGTTTCTTGTAAGTCGAGATAGCGTTTGATTCCCAGTCCTAAATGGATTTGAATCACATGCAGTTTCTGGTCCTACGAGCAGGAGTTGTTTTCTGGTAAGGAAAGTCACTATTGCGCTCCCTTTGCCGTACACAGTGCGATTAGCACTCGCGTCTGCTCCCAGCAAGGACAGTGTATTGGACTGAAGTGGAGCTACTGTTCTTGTCAGTTTCCTAAGCAGTGTTGAACTAGATATGGCCCCTGTGTGTAGGAAGCACAGTTCTTTTGTTCTGAGCAAGCTCACTGTTCGGACCCAATAGGAAACACAGTAGAGTAGAAGAGTGCTCTTTCTCAAAAGCAGAGTGTGTTTCTTGTAAGGCGAGCTAGTGTTTGTTTCCCAGTCAGAAATGGATTTGAAACCCATGCAGTTTCTGCTCCTACGAGCAAGAGTTATTTTCTGGTAAGGAAAGTCACTATTGAGTTCCCATTGCCTAACACAGTGCAAATAGCACTCGCGTCTGTTCCCGAGCAAGTACAGTGTATTGGACTGAAGAGGAGCTACTGTTCTTGTCAGTTTCCTAAGCAGAGTTGAATTAGATATGTCCCGTGTGTGTAGGAAGCACAGTTCTTTGTTCTAAGCAAGCTCCCTCTTCAGACCCCATAGGAAACACAGTAGAGTAGAAGAGTGCTCTTTTCTCAAAAGCAGAGTGTGTTTCTTGTAAGGAGAGCTAGTGTTTGTTTCCCAGTCAGAAATGGAGTTGAATCCCATGCAGTTTCTGGTCCTACAAGCAAGAGTTTTTTCCTGTTAATAAGAGTCACTATTGCCCTCCCATTGCCATACACAGTGCAAATAGCACTCGTGTCTCTTCCCAGCAAGTACAGTGTATTGTTTTGAAGATGAGCTACTGTTCTCGTGAGTTTCCTAAGCAGAGTTGAACTAGATATGGCCCGTGTGTGTAGGAAGCACAGTTCTTTTGTTCTGAGCAAGCTCACTGTTCGGACCCCATAGGAAACACAGTAAAGGAGAAGAGTGCTCTTTTCTCAAAGCAGAGTGTGTTTCTTGTAAGGCGAGCTAGCGTTTATTTCCCAGTTCTTAATTGAGTTGAATCACATGCAGTTTTCGGTCCTACGAGCAAGAGTTTTTTTCTGGTAAGAAGACTCACTATTGAGCTCCCATTGCCATACACAGTGCAAATAGCACTCGCGTCTGTTCCCAGCAAGTACAGTGTATTGGACTGAAGAGGAGCTACTGTTCTTGTCAGTTTCCTAAGCAGAGTTGAACTAGATATGGCCCGTGTGTGTAGGAAGCACAGATCTTTTGTCTGAGCAAGCTCACTGTTTGGACACCTTAGGAAACACAGTAGAGTAGGAGAGTGCTCTTTTCTCAAAATCAGAGTGAGTTTCTTGTAAGGCGAGCTAGCGTTTGTTTCCCTGTCAGAAATGGAGTTGAATCCCATGCTGTTTCTGGTCCTACGAGCAAGAGTTGTTTTCTGATAAGAAAAGTCCCTATTGAGCTCCCATTGCAATACACAGTGCAAATAGCACTCGCGTCTGTTTCCACCAAGTACAGTGTATTGGACGGAAGAGGAGCTACTGCTCTTGTCAGTTTCCTAAGCAGAGTTGAAGTAGATATGGCCCGTGTGTGTAGGAAGCACAGTTCTTTTGTTCTGAGCAAGCTCACTGTTCGGACCCAATAGGAAACACAGTAGAGTAGAAGAGTGCTCTTTCTCAAAAGCAGATTGTGTTTCTTGTAAGGCGAGCTAGTGTTTGTTTCCCAGTCAGAAATGGAGTTGAATCCCATGCAGTTTCTGGTCCTACGAGCAAGAGTGATTTTCTGGTAAGGAAAGTCACTATTGAGTTTCCATTGCCATACACAGTGCAAATAGCATTCGCGTCTGTTCGCAGCAAGTACAGTGTATTGGACTGAAGAGGAGCTACTGTTCTTGTCAGTTTCCTAAGCAGAGTTTAATTAGATATGTCCCGTGTGTTTAGGAAGCACAGTTCTTCTGTTCTGAGCAAGCTCCCTGTTCAGACCCCATAGAAAACACAGTAGAGTAGAAGAGTGCTCCTTTCTCAAAAGCAGAGTGTGTTTCTTGTAGGAGAGCTAGTGTTTGTTTCCCAGTCAGAAATGGAGTTGAATCCCATGCAGTTTCTGGGCCTACGAGCAAGAGTTGTTTTCTGATAAGAAGAGTCACTATTGCGATCCTATTGCAATACACAGAGCAAATAGCACTCGCGTCTGTTGCCACCAAGTACAGTGTATTGGACTGAAGAGAAGCTACTGCTCTTGTCAGTTTCCTAAGCAGAGTTGAACTAGATATGGCCCGTGTGTGGGAAGCACCGTTCTTTTTTTCTGAGCAAGCTCACTGTTCAGACCCCATAAAAACACAGTAGGGTAGAAGAGTGCTCATTTCTCAAAAGCAGAGTGTGTTTCTTGTAATGCGAGCTAGCGTTTGTTTCCCAGACCTAAACGGAGTTGAATCCCATTGAGTTTCTGGTCCTATGAGCAAGATTTGTTTTCTGGTAAGAAGAGTCACTCTTGCGCTCCCATTGTCATACACAGGGCAAATAGCACTGGCCTCTGTTGCCAGCAAGTAAAGTGTATTGGACTGAAGAGGATCTACTGTTCTTGTCAGTTTCCTAAGTAGAGTTGAACTAGATATAGCCCATGTGTTTAGGAAGCACTGTTCTTTTTTTCTGAGCAAGCTCACTCTTCTGGCCTGTAGGAAACACATTAGAGTAGAAGAGTGCTCTCTTCTCAAAACCAGAGTGTGTTTCTTGTAAGGCCAGCTAGCGTTTGTTTCCCAGTCCTAAATGGAGTTGAATCACATGCAGTTTCTGGTCCTACGAGCAAGAGTTGTTTTCTGGTAAGAAGAGTCACTATTGCGCTCTCATTGTCATACACAGGGCAAATAGCACTGGCGTCTGTTCCCAGCATGTACAGTGTATTGGACTGAAGAGGATCTATTGTTCTCCTCTGTTTCCTAAGCAGAATTGAACTAGATATGGCCGTGTGTGTAGGAAGCACAGTTCTTTTGTTCTGAGCATGCTCACAGTTGTGGCCCTATAGGAAACACATTAGAGTAGAAGAGTGCTCTTTTCTCACAATCAGAGTGTGTCTCTTGTAATGTGAGCTAGCGTTTGTTTCCCAGTCCTAAATGGAGTTGAATCACATGCAATTTCTGGTCCTACCAGCAAGAGTTGTTTTCTGGAAAGGAAAGTCACTATTGCACTCCCATTCAGATACACTGTGCAAATAGCACTCGCGTCTGTTCCAAGCAAGTAAGGTGTATTGGACTGAAGAGGAGCTACTGTTCTTGTCAGTTTCCTAAGCAGAGTTGAACTAGATATGGCCGTGTGTTTAGGAAGCACAGTTCTTTTGTTCTGAGCCAGCTCACTGTTCTGGCCTTATAGGAAACACATTAGAGTAAATTACTGCTCTTTTCTCAAAAGCAGAGTGTGTTACTTGTAAGGCGAGCTAGTGTTTGTTTCCCAGTCCTAAATGGAGTAGAATCACATGCAGTTTTTGTTCCTACAAGAAAGAGTTGTTTTCTGGTAAGGAAAGTCACTATTGTGCTCCCTTTGCAATACACAGTGCAAATAGTCCTCGCGTCTGTTCCCAGCAAGTACAGTGTATTGGACTGAAGAGGAGCTACTGTTCTTGTCAGTTTCCTAAGCAGAGTTGAACTAGATATGGCCCGTGTATGTAGGAAGCACAGTTCTTTTGTTCTGAGCAAGCTCACTGTTCGGATTTTATAGGAAACAGTGTAGAGTAGAAGAGTGCTCTTTTCTCAAAAGCAGAGTCTGTTTCTTGTAAGCCGAGCTAGTGTTTGTTTCCCAGTCAGAAATGGAGTTGAATCACATGCAGTTTCTGGTCCTACGAGCAAGAGTTGTTTTTTGGTAAGGAATCACTATTGCGCTCCCTTTGCCATACACAGTGCAAATAGCACTCGCGTCTGTTCCCAGGAAGTACAGTGTATTGGACTGAAGAGGAGCTACTGTTCTTGTCAGTTTCCTAAGCAGAGTTGAGCTAGATATGGCCAGTGTGTGTAGGAAGCACAGTTCTTTTGTTTTGAGCAAGCTCACTGTTCTGGTCCCATAGGAAAAACAGAAGAGTAGAAGAGTGCTCTTTTCTCAAAAGCAGATTGTGTTTCTTGTAAGACGAGCTAGCGTTTGTTTCCCAGTCTTAAATGGAGTTGAATCCCATGCAGTTTCTGGTCCTACAATCAAGAGTTGTTTTCTGGTAAGAAGAGTCACTACTGCGCTCCCATTGTCATACACAGTGCAAATAGCACTGGCGTCTGTTCCCAGCTTGTACTTTGTATTGGACTGAAGAGGATCTACTGTTCTTGTCAGTTTCCTAAGCAGAATTGAACTAGATATGGCCGTGTGTGTATGAAGCACAGGTCTTTTGTTCTGAGCAAGCTCACTCTTTTGGCCCTATAGGAAACACATTAGAGTAGAAGAGTGCTCTTTTCTCAAAAGCAGAGTGTGTTTCTTGTAAGGCGAGCTAGCGTTTGTTTCCCAGTCCTAAATGAAGTTGAATCACATGCAGTTTTTGGTCCCACGAGCAAGAGTTTTTTTCTGGTAAGAAGAGTCACTATTGCGCTCCCATTGTCATACACAGGGCAAATAGCACTGGCGTCTGTTCCCAGCATATACACTGTATTGGACTGAAGAGGATCTACTGTTCTTGTCACTTTCCTAAGCAGAGTTGAACTAGATATGGCTGTGTGTGTAGGAAGAACAGTTCTTTTCTTCTGAGCAAGCTCACTGTTCGGACACCATAGGAAATACAGTAGAGTGGAAGAGTGCCCTTTTTCAAAAGCAGAGTGTGTTTCTTGTAAGGCGAGTTAGCCTTTGTTTCTCAGTCCTAAATGGAGTTGAATCACATGCAGGTTCTGGTCCTACGAGCAAGAGTTGTTTTCTGGTAAGAAGAGTCACTAGTGTGCTCCCATTGTCATTCACAGGGCATATAGCACTGGCATCTGTTCCCAGCATGTACAGTGTATTGGACTTAAGATGATCTACTGTTCTTGTCAGGTTCCTAAGCAGAATTGATCGAGATATGGCGCGTGTGTGTAGGAAGCACAGTTCTTTTGTTCTGAGCAATCTCACTGTTCTGGCCCTATAGGAAACATAGTAGTGTAGAAGAGTGCTCTTTTCTCAAAAGCAGAGTGTGTTTCTTGTAAGGCGAGCTAGCGTTTGTTTCCCTGTACTAAATGGAGTTGAATCCCATGCAGTTTGTGGTCCTACGAGCAAGAGTTGTTTTCTGGTATCAAGAGTCACTATTGTGCTCCCATTTTCATACACAGGGCAAATAGCACTGGCGTCTGTTCCCAGCATATACAGTGTATTGGACGGAAGAGGATATACTGTTCTTGTCAGTTTCCTAAGCAGAATTCAGCTAGCTATGGCCGTGTGTGTAGGAAGCACAGTTCTTTTCTTCTGAGCAAGCTCACTGTTCGGACCCAATAGGAAACACAGTAGAGTAGAAGAGTGCTCTTTCTCAAAAGCAGATTGTGTTTCTTGTAAGGCGAGCTAGTGTTTGTTTCCCAGTCAGAAATGGAGTTGAAACCCATGCAGTTTCTGCTCCTATGAGCAAGAGTGATTTTCTGGTAAGGAAAGTCACTATTGAGTTCCCATTGCCATACACAGTGCAAATAGCACTCGCGTCTGTTCGCAGCAAGTACAAGGTATTGGACTGAAGAGGAGCTACTGTTCTTGTCAGTTTCCTAAGCAGAGTTGAATTAGATATGTCCCGTGTGTTTAGGAAGCACAGTTCTTCTGTTCTGAGCAAGCTCCCTGTTCAGACCCCATAGGAAACACAGTAGAGTAGAAGAGTGCTCCTTTCTCAAAAGCAGAGTGTGTTTCTTGTAAGGAGAGCTAGTGTTTGTATCCCAGTCAGAAATGGAGTTGAATCCCATTCAGTTTCTGGGCCTATGAGCAAGAGTTGTTTTCTGATAAGAAGAGTCACTATTGCGATCCTATTGCAATACACAGAGCAAATAGCACTCGCGTCTGTTAACACCAAGTACAGTGTATTGGACTGAAGAGAAGCTACTGCTCTTGTCAGTTTCCTAAGCAGAGTTGAACTAGATATGGCCCGTGTGTGGGAAGCACCGTTCTTTTTTTCTGAGCAAGCTCACTGTTCGGACCCCATAAAAACACAGTAGGGTAGAAGAGTGCTCATTTCTCAAAAGCAGAGTGTGTTTCTTGTAATGCGAGCTAGCGTTTGTTTCCCAGACCTAAACGGAGTTGAATCCCATTGAGTTTCTGGTCCTATGAGCAAGATTTGTTTTCTGGTAAGAAGAGTCACTCTTGCACTCCCATTGTCATACACAGGGCAAATAGCACTGGCTTCTGTTGCCAGCAAGTAAAGTGTATTGGACTGAAGAGGATCTACTGTTCTTGTCAGATTCCTAAGCAGAGTTGAACTAGATATAGCCCGTGTGTTTAGGAAGCACTGTTCTTTTTTTCTGAGCAAGCTCACTCTTCTGGCCTGTAGGAAACACATTAGAGTAGAAGAGTGCTCTCTTCTCAAAACCAGAGTGTGTTTCTTGTAAGGCCAGCTAGCGTTTGTTTCCCAGTCCTAAATGGAGTTGAATCACATGCAGTTTCTGGTCCTACGAGCAAGAGCTGTTTTCTGGTAAGAAGAGTCACTATTGCGCTCTCATTGTCATACACAGGGCAAATAGCACTGGTGTCTGTTCCCAGCATGTACAGTGTATTGGACTGAAGAGGATCTATTGTTCTCGTCAGTTTCCTAAGCAGAATTGAACTAGATATGGCCGTGTGATAGGAAGCACAGTTCTTTTGTTCTGAGCAAGCTCACTGTTCAGACACCATAGGAAATACAGTAGAGTGGAAGAGTGCCCTTTTTCAAAAGCAGAGTGTGTTTCTTGTAAGGCGAGTTAGCCTTTGTTTCTCAGTCCTAAATGGAGTTGAATCACATGCAGGTTCTGGTCCTACGAGCAAGAGTTGTTTTCTGGTAAGAAGAGTCACTAGTGTGCTCCCATTGTCATTCACAGGGCATATAGCACTGGCATCTGTTCCCAGCATGTACAGTGTATTGGACTTAAGATGATCTACTGTTCTTGTCAGTTTCCTAAGCAGAATTGATCGAGATATGGCGCGTGTGTGTAGGAAGCACAGTTCTTTTGTTCTGAGCAAGCTCACTGTTCTGGCCCTATAGGAAACATAGTAGAGTAGAAGAGTGCTCTTTTCTCAAAAGCAGAGTGTGTTTCTTGTAAGGCGAGCTAGCGTTTGTTTCCAAGTCTTAAATGGAGTTGAATCACATGCAAATCTGGTCCTATGAGCAATAGTTGTTTTCTGGTAGGAAGAGTCATTATTGTGCTCCCATTGTCATACAAAAAGCAAATAGCACTGTCGTCTGTTCCCAGCATGTACACTGTATTGGACTGAAGAGGATCTACTGTTCTTGTCAGTTTCCTAAGCAGAATTGAACTAGATATGCCGTGTGTGTAGGAAGCAGAGTTCTTTTGTTCTGAGTAAGCTCACTGTTTTGGCCCTATAGGAAACACAGTAGAGTAGAAGAGTGCTCTTTTCTCAAAAGCAGAGTGTGTTGCTTGTAAGGCGAGCTAGCGTTTGTTTCCCAGTCCTAAATGGAGTTGAATCACATGCAGTTTCTGGTCCTACGAGCAAGAGCTGTTTTCTGGTAAGAAGAGTCACTATTGTGCTCCCTTTGTCATACACAGTGCAAATAGCACACGCGTCTGTTCCCAGAAAGTACAGTGTATTGGACTGAAGAGGAGCTACTGATCTTGTCAGTTTCCTAAGCAGAGTTGAACTAGATATGGCCAGTGTGTGTAGGAAGCACAGTTCTTTTGTTCTGAACAAGCTCACTGTTCGGAAAACTTAGGAAACACAGTACAGTAGAAGAGTGCTCTTTTCTCAAAAGCAGAGTGTGTTTCTTGTAAGGCGAGCTAGCATTTGTTTCCCAGTCCTAAAAGGAGTTGAGACACATGCAGTTTTTGGTCCTACGAGCATGAATTTTTTTTTGGTAAAGAAAGTCACTATTGCGTTCCCTTTGCCATACACAGTGCAAATAGCACTCGCGTCTATTCACAGCAAGTACAGTGTATTGGACTGAAGAGGAGTTACTGTTCTTGTCAGTTTCCTATGCAGAATTGAACTAGATATGGCCGTGTGTGTAGGAAGCACAGTTCTTCTGTTCTGAGCAAGCTCACTGTTCAGATCCCATAGGAAAAACAGTAGAGTAGAAGTGTGCTTTTTTCTCAAAAGCAGAGTGTGTTTCTTGTAAGGCGAGCTAGCGTTTATTTTCCAGTTCTAAATGGAGTTGAATCACATGCTGTTTTTTGTCCTACGAGCAAGAGTTGTTTTCTGGTAAGGAAAGTCACTATTGTGCTCCCATTGCCATACACAGTGCAAATAGCACTCGTGTCTGTTCACAGCAAGTACAGTGTATTGGACTGAAGACGAGTTCTTTTCTTGTCAGTTTCCTAAGCAGAGTTGAACGAGATATGGCCCGTGTGTGTAGGAAGCACAGTTCTTTTGTTCTGAGCAAGCTCAGTGTTCGGACCCCATAGGAAACACAGTAGAGTAGAAGAGTGCTCTTTTCTCAAAAGCAGAGTGTGTTTCTTGTAAGGCGAGCTAGCGTTTGTTTCCCAGTCCTAAATGGAGTTGAATAACTTGCAGTTTTTGGTTTACGAGCAAGAGTTGTTTTCTGGTAAGGAAAGTCACTGTTGTTCTCCCATTGCCACACACATTGCAAATAGCACTCATGTCTGTTCCCAGCAAGTACAGTGTATTGGACTGTAGAGGAGCTACTGATCTTGTCAGTTTCCTAAGCAGAGTTGAACTAGATATGGCCCGTGTATGTAGGAAGCACAGTTCTTTTGTTCTGAGCAAGCTCACTGTTCACACCCCATAGGAAAAAAAGTGGAGTAGAAGAGTTCTCTTTTCTCAAAAGCATAGTGTGTTTCTTGTAAGGCGAGCTAGCATTTGTTTCCCAGTCCTAAAAGGAGTTGAATCACATGCAGTTTTTGGTCCTACGAGCAAGAAATGTTTTCTGGTAAGAAGAGTCACTATTGCACTCCCATTGTCATACACAGGGCAAATAGCACACGCGTCTGTTCCCAGCAAGTACAGTGTATTGGACTGAAGAGGAGCTACTGTTCTTGTCAGTTTCCTAAGCAGAGTTGAACTAGATATGGCCCGTGTGTAGGAAGCACAGTTCTTTTGTTCTGAGCAAGCTCACTGTTCGGACCCCATAGGAAACACAGTAGAGTAGAAGAGTGCTCTTTTCTCAAAAGCAGAGTGTGTTTCTTGTAAGGCGAGCTAGCATTTGTTTCCCAGTCCTAAATTTAGTTGAATCACATGCAGTTTTTGGTTTACGAGCAACAGTTGTTTTCTGGTAAGGAAAGTCACTATTGCGCTCCATTGCCATACACAGTGCAAATAGCACTCACGTCTGTTCACAGCAAGTAGAGTGTATTGGACTGAACAGGAGCTACTGTCCTTGTCAGTTTGCTAAGCAGAGTTGAGCTATATATGGCGCTTGTGTGTAGGAAGCACAGTTCTTTTGTTCTCAGTAAGCTCACTGTACGGTTCCCATTGGAAACACAGTAGAATAGAAGAGTGCTCTTTTCTCAAAAGGAGAGTGTGTTTCTTGTAAGGGGAGCTAGTGTTTGTTTCCAGTCAGAAGTGGAGTTGAATCCCATGCAGTTTCTGGTCCTACGAGCAAGAGTTTTTTTCTGGTAAGAAGAGTCACTATTGAGCTCCCATTGCCATACACAGTGCAAATAGCACTCGCGTCTGTTCCCAGCAAGTACAGTGTATTGGACTGAAGAGGATCTACTGTTCTTGTCAGTTTCCTAAGCAGAATTGAACTATATATGCCCGTGGGTAGGAAGCACAGTTCTTTTGTTCTGAGCAAGCTCACTGTTCAGACCCCATAGGAAAAAAAGTAGAGTAGAAGAGTGCTCTTTTCTCAAAAGCAGAGTGTGTTTCTTGTAAGGCGAGCTAGTGTTTGTTTCCCAGTCCTAAATGGAGTTGATTCACATGCAGTTTCTTGTCCTACGAGCAAGAGTTGTTTTCTGAAAAAAAGAGTCACTATTGCGCTCCCATTGTCTTACACAGGGCAAATAACACTAGTGTCTGTTCCCAGGTTGTACTGTGTATTGGACTGAAGAGAATCTACTGTTCTTGTCAGGTTCCTAAGCAGAATTGAACTAGATATGGCCGTGTGTGTAGGAAGCACAGTTCTTTTGTTCTGAGCAAGCTGACTGTTCGGACCCCATAGGAAACACAGTAGAGTAGAAGAGTGCTCATTCTCAAAAGCAGAGTGTGTTTTTTCTAAGGCGAGCTAGCGTTTGTTTCCCAGTCATAAATGGAGTTGAATCATATGCAGTTTCTTGTCTTATGAGCAAGAGTTGTTTTCTGGTAAGAAGAGTCACTATTGCGTTCCCATTGTCATACACAGGGCAAATAGCACTGGTGTCAGTTCCCAGCATGTACATTGTATTGGACTGAAGAGGAGCTACTGTTCTTGTCAGTTGTCTAAGCAGAATTTATCTAGATATGGCCGTGTGTGTAGGAAGCACAGTTCCTTTGTTCTGAGGAAGCTCACTGTTCTGGCCATATAGGAAACACAGTAAAGTAGATGAGTGCTCTTTTCACAAAAGCAGAGTCTGTTTCTTGTAAGGCAAGCCAGCGTTTATTTCCCAGTTCTAAATAAAGTTGAATCACATGCAGTTTTTGGTTTACGAGCAACAGTTGTTTTCTGGTAAGGAAAGTCACTATTGAGTTCCCATTACCATACACAGTGCAAGTAGCACTCGCGTCTGTTCCCAGCAAGTACAGTGTATTGGACTGAAGAGGAGCTACTGTTCTTGTCAGTTTCCTAAGCAGAGTTGAACTAGATATGGCCGTGTATTTAGGAAGCACAGTTCTTTTGTTCTGAGCAAGCTCACTGTTCTGGCCCTATAGGAAACACATTAGAGTAAATTACTGCTCTTTTCTCAAAAGCAGAGTGTGTTACTTGTAAGGCGAGCTAGCGTTTGTTTCCCAGTCTTAAATGGAGTTGAATCACATGCAGTTTTTGTTCCTACAAGAAAGAGTTGTTTTCTTGTAAGGAAAGTCACTATTGCGCACCCTTTGCAATACACAGTGCAAATAGCCCTCGCGTCTGTTCCCAGCAAGTACAGTGTATTGGACTGAAGAGGAGCTACTGTTCTTGTCAGTTTCCTAAGCAGAGTTGAATTAGATATGTCCCGTGTGTGTAGGAAGCACAGTTCTTTTGTTCTGAGCAAGCTCCCTGTTCAGACCCAATAGGAAACACAGTAGAGTAGAAGAGTGCTCCTTTCTCAAAAGCAGAGTGTGTTTCTTGTAAGGAGAGCTAGTGTTTGTTTCCCAGTCAGAAATGGAGTTGAATCCCATGCAGTTTCTGGTCCTACGAGCAAGAGTTATTTTCTGATAAGAAGAGTCACTATTGCGCTCCTATTGCCATACACAGTGCAAATAGCACTGGCGTCTGTTCCCAGAAAGTACAGTGTATTGGACTGAAGAGGAGCTACTGTTCTTGTCAGTTTCCTAAGCAGAGTTGAACTAGATATGGCCCGTGTGTGTAGGAAGCAGAGTTCTTTTGTCTGAGCAAGCTCACTGTTTGGACCCCATAGTAAACACAGTAGAGTAGGAGAGTGCTCTTTTCTCAAAAGCAGAGTGAGTTTCTTGTAAGGCGAGCTAGCGTTTGTTTCCCAGTCAGAAATGGAGTTGAATCCCATGCAGTTTCTGGTCCTACGAGCAAGAGATGTTTTCTGATAAGAAGAGTCACTATTGAGCTCCTATTACAATACACAGTGCAAATAGCACTCGCGTCTGTTTCCAACAAGTACAGTGTATTGGACTGAAGAGAAGCTACTGCTCTTGTCAGTTTCCTAAGCAGAGTTGAACTAGATATGGCCCGTGTGTGGGAAGCACCGTTCTTTTTTTCTGAGCAAGCTCACTGTTCGGACCCCATAAAAACACAGTAGGGTAGAAGAGTGCTCATTTCTCAAAAGCAGAGTGTGTTTCTTGTAATGCGAGCTAGCGTTTGTTTCCCAGTCCTAAATGGAGTTGAATCCCATGCAGTTTCTGGTCCTACGAGCAAGAGTTGTTTTCTGGTAAGGAAAGACACTATTGCACTCCCATTGCCATACACAGTGCAAATAGCACTGGCTTCTGTTCCCAGCAAGTAGAGTGTATTGGACTGAAGAGGAGCTACTGTTCTTGTCAGTTTCCTAAGCAGAGTTGAACTAGATGTGGCCCTTGTTTGTAGGAAGCACAGTTCTTTTGTTCTGAGCAAGCTCACTGTTCAGACCCCATAGGAAACAAAGTAGAGTAGAAGAGTGCTCTTTTCTCAAAGGTAGAGTGTGTTTCTTGTAAGGCGAGCTAGCGTATGTTTCCCAGTCCTAAACGGAGTTGAATCCCATTGAGTTTCTGGTCCTATGAGCAAGATTTGTTTTCTGGTAAGAAGATTCACTCTTGCGCTCCCATTGTCATACACAGGGCAAATAGCACGGGCCTCTGATCCCAGCAAGTACAGTGTATTGGACTGAAGAGGATCTACTGTTCTTTTCAGTTTCCTAAGCAGAGTTGAACTAGATATAGCCCGTGTGTTTAGGAAGCACTGTTCTTTTTTTCTGAGCAAGCTCACTCTTCTGGCCTGTAGGAAACACATTAGAGTAGAAGAGTGCTCTTTTCTCAAAAGCAGAGTGTGTTTTTTGTAAGGCCAGCTAGCGTTTGTTTCCCAGTCCTAAATGGAGTTGAATCACATGCAGTTTCTGGTCCTACGAGCAAGAGTTGTTATCTGGTAAGAAGAGTCACTATTGCGCTCCCATTGTCATACACAGGGCAAATAGCACTGGCGTCTGTTCCCAGCATGTACAGTGTATTGGACTGAAGAGGATCTATTGTTCTCATCTGTTTCCTAAGCAGAATTGAACTAGATATGGCCGTGTGTGTAGGAAGCACAGTTCTTTTTTTCTGAGCATGCTCACTGTTGTGGCCCTATAGGATAAACATTAGAGTAGAAGAGTGCACTTTTCTCACAATCAGAGTGTGTTTCTTGTAAGGTGAGCTAGCGTTTGTTTCCCAGTCCTAAATGGAGTTGAATCACATGCAATTTCTGGTCCTACCAGCAAGAGTTGTTTTCTGGTAAGGAAAGTCACTATTGCGCTCCCTATCCCATACACTGTGCAAATAGCACTCGCGTCTGTTCCAAGCAAGTAAGGTGTATTGGACTGAAGAGGAGCTACTGTTCTTGTCAGTTTCCAAAGCAGAGTTGAATTAGATATGGCCGTGTGTTTAGGAAGCACAGTTCTTTTGTTCTGAGCAAGCTCACTGTTCTGGCCCTATAGGAAACACATTAGAGTAAATTACTGCTCTTTTCTAAAAAAGCAGAGTGTGTTACTTGTAAGGCGAGCTAGCGTTTGTTTCCCAGTCCTAAATTGAGTTGAATCACATGCAGTTTTTGTTCCTACAAGAAATAGTTGTTTTCTGGTAAGGAAAGTAACTATAGCGCTCCCTTTGCAATACACAGTGCAAATAGCCCTCGCGTCTGTTCCCAGCAAGTACAGTGTATTGGACTGAAGAGGAGCTACTGTTCTTGTCAGTTTCCTAAGAAGAGTTGAACTAGATATGGCCCGTGTATGTAGGAAGCACAGTTCTTTTGTTCTGAGCAAGCTCACTGTTCGGATTCCATAGGAAACAGTGTAGAGTAAAAGAGTGCTCTTTTCTCAAAAGCAGAGTCTGTTTCTTTTAAGCCGAGCTAGTGTTTGCTTCCCAGTCAGAAATGGAGTTGAATCACATGCAGTTTCTGGTCTTATGAGCAAGAGTTGTTTTTTGGTAAGGAATCACTCTTGCGCTCCCATTGCCATACACAGTGCAAATAGCACTCGCGTCTGTTCCCAGCAAGTACAGTGTATTGGACTGAAGAGGAGCTACTGTTCTTGTCAGTTTCCTAAGCAGAGTTGAACTTGATACGGCCAGTGTGTGTAGGAAGCACAGTTCTTTTGTTTTGAGCAAGCTCACTGTTCGGCACCCATAGGAAAAACAGAAGAGTAGAAGAGTGCTCTTTTCTCAAAAGCAGAGTGTGTTTCTTCTATGGCGAGCTAGCGTTTGTTTCCCAGTCTTAAATGGAGTTGAATCCCATGCAGTTTCTGGTCCTACAATCCAGAGTTGTTTTCTGGTAAGAAGAGACACTATTGCGCTCCCGTTGTCATACACAGTGCAAATAGCACTGGCGTCTGTTCCCAGCTTGTACTGTGTATTGGACTGAAGAGGATCTACTGTTCTTGTCAGTTTCCTAAGCAGAATTGATCTAGATATGGCCGTGTGTGTAGGAAGCACAGTTCTTTTGTTCTGAGCAAGCTCACTGTTCTGGCAATATAGGAAACACAGTAGAGTAGAAGAGTGCTCTTTTCTCAAAAGCAGAGTCTGTTTCTTGTAAGGCGAGCTAGCGTTTATTTCCCAGTTCTAAATGGAGTTGAAGCAAATGGAGTTTTCGGTCCTACGAGCAAGAGTTGTGTTCTGGTAAGGAAAGTCACTATTGAGTTCCCATTACCATACACAGTGCAAATATCACTCGCGTCTGTTCCAGGCAAGTACAGTGTATTGGACTGAAAAGGAGCTACTGTTCTTGTCAGTTTCCTAAGCAGAGTTGAATTAGATATGGCCCGTGTGTATAGGAAGCACAGTTCTTTTGTTCTGAGCAAGCTCACTGTTCGGACCCCATAGGAGACACAGTAGAGTAGAAGAGTGCTCTTTTCTCAAAAGCAGAGTGTGTTTCTTGTAAGGAGATCTTGTGATTGTTTCCCAGTCAGAAATGGAGTTGAATCCCATGCAGTTTCTGGTCCTACGAGCAAGAGTTGTTTTCTGGTAAGGAAAGTAACTATTGTGCTTCCATTGCCATACACAGTGCAAATAGCACACGCGTCTGTTCCCAGAAAGTACAGTGTATTGGAATGAAGAGGAGCTACTGATCTTGTCACTTTCCTAACCAGAGTTGAACTAGATATGGCCCGTGTGTGTAGGAAGCACAGTGCTTTTGTTCTTAACAACCTCACTGTCCGGGAAACTTAGGAAACAGAGTCCAGTAAAAAAGTGCTCTTTTCTCAAAAGCAGAGTGTGTTTCTTGTAAGGCGAGCTAGCATTTGTTTCCCAGTCCTAAAAGGAGTTGAAACACATGCAGTTTTTGGTCCTACGAGCATGAGTTTTTTTTGGTAAGGAAAGTCACTATTGCGTTCCCTTTGCCATACACAGTGCAAATAGCACTCGCGTCTATTCACAGCAAGTACAGTGTATTGGACTGAAGAGGAGCTACTGTTCTTGTCAGTTTCCTATGCAGAATTGAACTAGATATGGCCGTGTGTGTAGGAAGCACAGTTCTTCTGTTCTGAGCAAGCTCACTGTTCAGACCCCATAGGAAAAAAAGTAGAGTAGAAGAGTGCTTTTTTCTCAAAAGCAGAGTGTGTTTCTTGTAAGGCGATCTAGCGTTTGTTTCCCAGTCCTAAAAGGAGTTGAATCACATGCAGTTTTTGGTCCTACGAGCAAGAGTTGTTTTCTGGTAAGAAGAGTCACTATTGTGCTCCCATTGTCATGCACAGGGCAAATAGCATTCGCGTCTGTTCCCAGCATGTAAAGTGTATTGGACTGAAAAGAATCTACTATTCTTGTCAGGTTCCTAAGCAGAATTGATCTAGATATGGCTGTGTGTGTAGGAAGCACAGTTCTTTTGTTCTGAGCAAGCTCACTGTTCTGGCCATATAGGAAACACAGTAGAGTAGAAGAGTGCTCTTTTCTCAAAAGCAGAGTCTGTTTCTTGTAAGGCGAGCTAGCGTTTATTTCCCAGTTCTAAATGGAGTTGAATCACATGCAGTTTTCAGTCCTACGAGAAAGAGTTGTGTTCTGGTAAGGAAAGTCACTATTGAGTTTCCATTACCATACACAGTGCAAATAGCACTCGCGTCTGTTACCAGCAAGTACAGTGTATTGGACTAAAGAGGAGCTACTGTTCTTGTCAGTTTCATAAGCAGAGTTGAATTAGATATGGCCCGTGTGTGTAGGAAGCACAGTTCTTTTGTTCTGAGCAAGCTCACTGTTCAGACCCCATAAGAAACACAGTAGAGTAGAACAGTGATCTTTACTCAAAAGCAGAGTGTGTTTCTTGTAAGGAGAGCTAGTGTTTGTTTCCCAGTCAGAAATGGAGTTGAATCCCATTCAGTTTCTTGTCCTATGAACAAGAGTTGTTTTCTGGTAAGAAGAGTCACTATTGTACTCCCATTGTCATACACAGGGCAAAAAGCACACGCGTCTGTTCCCAGCAAGTACAGTGTATTGGACTGAAGAGGAGCTACTGTTCTTGCCAGTTTCCTAAGCAGAGTTGAACTAGATATGGCCCGTGTGTGTAGGAAGCCTAGTTCTTTTGTTCTGAAGAAGCTCACTTTTCGGAAAACTTAGGAAACACAGTAGAGTAGAAGAGTGCTCTTTTCTCAAAAGCAGAGCGTGTTTCTTGTAAGGCGAGCTAGCATTTGTTTCCCAGTCCTAAATGGAGTTGAATCACATGCAGTTTTTGGTTTACGAGCAACAGTTGTTTTCTGGTAAGGAAAGTCACTATTGCGCTCCCATTGCCATACACAGTGCAAATAGCACTCACGTCTGTTCACAGTAAGTACAGTGTATTGGACTGAACAGGAGCTACTGTCCTTGTCAGTTTGCTAAGCAGAGTTGAACTATATATGGCCCTTATGTGTAGGAAGCACAGTTCTTTTGTTCTCAGCAAGCTCACTGTTCGGATACCATAGGAAAAACAGTAGAATAGAAGAGTGCGATTTTCTCAAAAGCAGAGTGTGTTTCTTGTAAGGGGAGCTAGTGTTTGTTTCCCAGTGAGAAGTGGAGTTGAATCCCATGCAGTTTCTGGTCCTACGAGCAAGAGTTGTTTTCTGGTAAGAAGAGTCACTTATGAGCTCCCATTGCCATACACAGTGCAAATAGCACTCGCGTCTGTTCCCAGCAAGTACAGTGTATTGGACTGAAGAGGATCTACTGTTCTTGTCAGTTTCCTAAGCAGAATTGAACTATATATGGCCGTGTGTAGGAAGCACAGTTCTTTTGTTCTGAGATAGCTCACTGTTCGGACCCCATAGGAAAAAAAGTAGAGTAGAAGAGTGCTCTTTTCTCAAAAGCAGAGTGTGCTTCTTGTAAGGCGAGCTAGTGTTTGTTTCCCAGTCAGAAGTGGAGTTGAATCCCATGCAGTTTCTGGTCCTACGAGCAAGAGTTGTTTTCTGGTAAGAAGAGTCACTATTGCGATCCTATTGCAATACACAGAGCAAAAAGCACTCGCGTCTGTTTCCACCAAGTACAGTGTATTGGACTGAAGAGAAGCTACTGCTCTTGTCAGTTTCCTAAGCAGAGTTGAACTAGATATGGCCCGTGTGTGGGAAGCACCGTTCTTTTTTTCTGAGCAAGCTCACTGTTCGGACCCCATAAAAACACAGTAGGGTAGAAGAGTACTCATTTCTCAAAAGCAGAGTGTGTTTCTTGTAATGCGAGCTAGCGTTTGTTTCCCAGACCTAAACGGAGTTGAATCCCATTGAGTTTCTGGTCCTATGAGCAAGATTTGTTTTCTGGTAAGAAGAGTCACTCTTGCGCTCCCATTGTCATACACAGGGCAAATAGCACTGACCTCTGTTGCCAGCAAGTAAAGTGTATTGGACTGAAGAGGATCTACTGTTCTTGTCAGTTTCCTAAACAGAGTTGAACTAGATATAGCCCGTGTGTTTAGGAAGCACTGTTCTTTTTTTCTGAGCAAGTTCACTCTTCTGGCCTGTAGGAAGCACATTAGAGTAGAAGAGTGCTCTCTTCTCAAAACCAGAGTGTGTTTCTTGTAAGGCCAGCTAGCGTTTGTTTCCCAGTCCTAAATGGAGTTGAATCACATGCAGTTTCTGGTCCTACGAGCAAGAGTTGTTTTCTGGTAAGAAGAGTCACTATTGCGCTCTCATTGTCATACACAGGGCAAATAGCACTGGCGTCTGTTCCCAGCATGTACAGTGTATGGGACTGAAGAGGATCTATTGTTCTCGTCAGTTTCCTAAGCAGAATTGAACTAGATATGGCCGTGTGTGTAGGAAGCACAGTTCTTTTGTTCTGAGCATGCTCACTGTTGTGGCCCTATAGGAAACACATTAGAGTAGAAGAGTGCTCTTTTCTCACAATCAGAGTGTGTCTCTTGAAAGGTGAGCTAGCGTTTGTTTCCCAGTCCTAAATGGAGTTGAATCACATGCAATTTCTGGTCCTACGAGCAAGAGTTGTTTTCTGGAAAGGAAAGTCACTATTGCGCTCCCATTCCCATACACTGTGCAAATAGCACTCGCTTCTGTTCCAAGCAAGTAAGGTGTATTGGACTGAAGAGGAGCTACTGTTCTTGTCAGTTTCCTAAGCAGAGTTGAACTAGATATGGCCGTGTGTTTAGGAAGCACAGTTCTTTTGTTCTGAGCAAGCTCACTGTTCTGGCCTTATAGGAAACACATTAGAGTAAATTACTGCTCTTTTCTCAAAAGCAGAGTGTGTTTCTTGTAAGGCGAGCTAGCATTTTTTTTCCAGTCCTAAATGGAGTTGAATCACATGCAGTTTCTGGTCCTACAAGAAAGAGTTGTTTTCTGGTAAGGAAAGTCACTATTGCGCTCCCTTTGCAATACACAGTGCAAATAGTCCTCGCGTCTGTTCCCAGCAAGTACAGTGTATTGGACTGAAGAGGAGCTACTGTTCTTGTCAGTTTCCTAAGCAGAGTTGAACTAGATATTTCCTGTGTATGTAGGAAGCACAGTTCTTTTGTTCTGAGCAAGCTCACTGTTCGGATTCCATAGGAAACAGTGTAGAGTAGAAGAGTGCTCTTTTCTCAAAAGCAGAGTCTGTTTCTTGTAAGCCGAGCTAGTGTTTGTTTCCCAGTCAGAAATGGAGTTGAATCACATGCAGTTTCTGGTCCTACGAGCAAGAGTTGTTTTTTGGTAAGGAATCACTATTGTGCTCCCTTTGCCATACACAGTGCAAATAGCACTCGCGTCTGTTCCCAGGAAGTACAGTGTATTGGACTGAAGAGGAGCTACTGTTCTTGTCAGTTTCCTAAGCAGAGTTGAACTAGATATGGCCAGTGTGTGTAGGAAGCACAGTTCTTTTGTTTTGAGCAAGCTCACTGTTCTGGTCCCATAGGAAAAACAGAAGAGTAGAAGAGTGCTCTTTTCTCAAAAGCAGAGTGTGTTTCTTCTAAGGCGAGCTAGCGTTTGTTTCCCAGTCTTAAATGGAGTTGAATCCCATGCAGTTTCTGGTCCTACAATCAAGAGTTGTTTTCTGGTAAGAAGAGTCACTATTGCGCTCCCATTGTCATACACAGTGCAAATAGCACTGGCGTCTGTTCCCAGCTTGTACTTTGTATTGGACTGAAGAGGATCTACTGTTCTTGTCAGTTTCCTAAGCAGAATTGAGCTAGATATGGCCGTGTGTGTATGAAGCACAGTTCTTTTGTTCTGAGCAAGCTCACTCTTTTGGCCCTATAAGAAACACATTAGAGTAGAAGAGTGCTCTTTTCTCAAAAGCAGAGTGTGTTTCTTGTAAGGCGAGCTAGCGTTTGTTTCCCAGTCCTAAATGAAGTTGAATCACATGCAGTTTTTGGTCCCACGAGCAAGAGTTGTTTTCTGGTAAGAAGAGTCACTATTGCGCTCCCATTGTCATACACAGGGCAAATAGCACTGGCGTCTGTTCCCAGCATGTACACTGTATTGGACTGAAGAGGATCTACTGTTCTTGTCAGTTTCCTAAGCAGAGTTGAACTAGATATGGCCGTGTGTGTAGGAAGAACAGTTCTTTTCTTCTGAGCAAGCTCACTGTTCGGACACCATAGGAAATACAGTAGAGTGGAAGAGTGCCCTTTTTCAAAAGCAGAGTGTGTTTCTTGTAAGGCGAGTTAGCCTTTGTTTCTCAGTCCTAAATGGAGTTGAATCACATGCAGGTTCTGGTCCTACGAGCAAGAGTTGTTTTCTGGTAAGAAGAGTCACTAGTGTGCTCCCATTGTCATTCACAGGGAATAAAGCACTGGCATCTGTTCCTAGCATGTACAGTGTATTGGACTTAAGATGATCTACTGTTCTTGTCAGTTTCCTAAGCAGAATTGATCGAGATATGGCACGTGTGTGTAGGAAGCACAGTTCTTTTGTTCTGAGCAAGCTCACTGTTCTGGCCCTATAGGAAACATAGTAGAGTAGAAGAGTGCTCTTTTCTCAAAAGCAGAGTGTGTTTCTTGTAAGGCGAGCTAGCGTTTGTTTCCAAGTCTTAAATGGAGTTGAATCACATGCAAATCTGGTCCTATGAGCAATAGTTGTTTTCTGGTAAGAAGAGTCATTATTGTGCTCCCATTGTCATACAAAAAGCAAATAGCACTGTTGTCTGTTCCCAGCATGTACAGTGTATTGGACTGAAGAGGATCTACTGTTCTTGTCAGTTTCCTAAGCAGAATTGAACTAGATATGGCCGTGTGTGTAGGAAGCACAGTTCTTTTGTTCTGAGCAAGCTCACTGTTCTGGCCCTATAGGAAACACAGTAGAGTAGAAGAGTGCTCTTTTCTCAAAAGCAGAGTGTGTTGCTTGTAAGGCGAGCTAGCGTTTGTTTCCCAGTCCTAAATGGAGTTGAATCACATGCAGTTTCTGGTCCTACGAGCAAGAGCTGTTTTCTGGTAAGAAGAGTCACTATTGTGCTCCCATTGTCATACACAGTGCAAATAGCACACGCGTCTGTTCCCAGAAAGTACAGTGTATTGGACTGAAGAGGAGCTACTGATCTTGTCAGTTTCCTAAGCAGAGTTGAACTAGATATAGCCAGTGTGTGTAGGAAGCACAGTTCTTTTGTTCTGAACAAGCTCACTGTTCAGAAAACTTAGGAAACACAGTACTGTAGAAGAGTGCTCTTTTCTCAAAAGCAGAGTGTGTTTCTTGTAAGGCGAGCTAGCATTTGTTTCCCAGTCCTAAAAGGAGTTGAGACACATGCAGTTTTTTGTCCTACGAGCAAGAGTTGTTTTCTGGTAAGGAAAGTCACTATTGTGCTCCCATTGCCATACACAGTGCAAATAGCACTCGTGTCTGTTCACAGCAAGTACAGTGTATTGAACTGAAGAGGAGTTCTTTTCTTGTCAGTTTCCTAAGCAGAGTTGAACGAGATATGGCCCGTGTGTGTAGGAAGCACAGTTCTTTTGTTCTGAGCAAGCTCAGTGTTCGGACCCCATAGGAAACACAGTAGAGTAGAAGAGTGCTCTTTTCTCAAAAGCAGAGTGTGTTTCTTGTAAGGCGAGCTAGCGTTTGTTTCCCAGTCCTAAATGGAGTTGAATAACATGCAGTTTTTGGTTTACTAGCAAGAGTTGTTTTCTGGTAAGGAAAGTCACTATTGCGCTCCCATTGCCATACACAGTGCAAATAGCACTCATGTCTGTTCCCAGCAAGTACAGTGTATTGGACTGAAGAGGAGCTACTGATCTTGTCAGTTTCCTAAGCAGAGTTGAACTAGATATGGCCCGTGTATGTAGGAAGCACAGTTCTTTTGTTCTGAGCAAGCTCACTGTTCACACCCCTTAGGAAATAAAGTGAAGTAGAAGAGTTCTCTTTTCTCAAAAGCAGAGTGTGCTTCTTGTAAGGCGAGCTAGTGTTTGTTTCCCAGTCAGAAGTGGAGTTGAATCCCATGCAGTTTCTGGTCCTACAATCAAGAGTTGTTTTCTGGTAAGAAGAGTCACTATTGAGCTCCCATTGCCATACACAGTGCAAATAGCACTGGCGTCTGTTCCCAGCTTGTACTTTGTATTGGACTGAAGAGGATCTACTGTTCTTGTCAGTTTCCTAAGCAGAATTGAGCTAGATATGGCCGTGTGTGTATGAAGCACAGTTCTTTTGTTCTGAGCAAGCTCACTCTTTTGGCCCTATAGGAAACACATTAGAGTAGAAGAGTGCTCTTTTCTCAAAAGCAGAGTGTGTTTCTTGTAAGGCGAGCTAGCGTTTGTTTCCCAGTCCTAAATGAAGTTGAATCACATGCAGTTTTTGGTCCCACGAGCAAGAGTTGTTTTCTGGTAAGAAGAGTCACTATTGCGCTCCCATTGTCATACACAGGGCAAATAGCACTGGCGTCTGTTCCCAGCATGTACACTGTATTGGACTGAAGAGGATCTACTGTTCTTGTCAGTTTCCTAAGCAGAGTTGAACTAGATATGGCCGTGTGTGTAGGAAGAACAGTTCTTTTCTTCTGAGCAAGCTCACTGTTCGGACACCATAGGAAATACAGTAGAGTGGAAGAGTGCCCTTTTTCAAAAGCAGAGTGTGTTTCTTGTAAGGCGAGTTAGCCTTTGTTTCTCAGTCCTAAATGGAGTTGAATCACATGCAGGTTCTGGTCCTACGAGCAAGAGTTGTTTTCTGGTAAGAAGAGTCACTAGTGTGCTCCCATTGTCATTCACAGGGAATAAAGCACTGGCATCTGTTCCTAGCATGTACAGTGTATTGGACTTAAGATGATCTACTGTTCTTGTCAGTTTCCTAAGCAGAATTGATCGAGATATGGCACGTGTGTGTAGGAAGCACAGTTCTTTTGTTCTGAGCAAGCTCACTGTTCTGGCCCTATAGGAAACATAGTAGAGTAGAAGAGTGCTCTTTTCTCAAAAGCAGAGTGTGTTTCTTGTAAGGCGAGCTAGCGTTTGTTTCCAAGTCTTAAATGGAGTTGAATCACATGCAAATCTGGTCCTATGAGCAATAGTTGTTTTCTGGTAAGAAGAGTCATTATTGTGCTCCCATTGTCATACAAAAAGCAAATAGCACTGTTGTCTGTTCCCAGCATGTACAGTGTATTGGACTGAAGAGGATCTACTGTTCTTGTCAGTTTCCTAAGCAGAATTGAACTAGATATGGCCGTGTGTGTAGGAAGAACAGTTCTTTTGTTCTGAGCAAGCTCACTGTTCTGGCCCTATAGGAAACACAGTAGAGTAGAAGAGTGCTCTTTTCTCAAAAGCAGAGTGTGTTGCTTGTAAGGCGAGCTAGCGTTTGTTTCCCAGTCCTAAATGGAGTTGAATCACATGCAGTTTCTGGTCCTACGAGCAAGAGCTGTTTTCTGGTAAGAAGAGTCACTATTGTGCTCCCATTGTCATACACAGTGCAAATAGCACACGCGTCTGTTCCCAGAAAGTACAGTGTATTGGACTGAAGAGGAGCTACTGATCTTGTCAGTTTCCTAAGCAGAGTTGAACTAGATATAGCCAGTGTGTGTAGGAAGCACAGTTCTTTTGTTCTGAACAAGCTCACTGTTCAGAAAACTTAGGAAACACAGTACTGTAGAAGAGTGCTCTTTTCTCAAAAGCAGAGTGTGTTTCTTGTAAGGTGAGCTAGCATTTGTTTCCCAGTCCTAAAAGGAGTTGAGACACATGCAGTTTTTTGTCCTACGAGCAAGAGTTGTTTTCTGGTAAGGAAAGTCACTATTGTGCTCCCATTGCCATACACAGTGCAAATAGCACTCGTGTCTGTTCACAGCAAGTACAGTGTATTGAACTGAAGAGGAGTTCTTTTCTTGTCAGTTTCCTAAGCAGAGTTGAACGAGATATGGCCCGTGTGTGTAGGAAGCACAGTTCTTTTGTTCTGAGCAAGCTCAGTGTTCGGACCCCATAGGAAACACAGTAGAGTAGAAGAGTGCTCTTTTCTCAAAAGCAGAGTGTGTTTCTTGTAAGGCGAGCTAGCGTTTGTTTCCCAGTCCTAAATGGAGTTGAATAACATGCAGTTTTTGGTTTACTAGCAAGAGTTGTTTTCTGGTAAGGAAAGTCACTATTGCGCTCCCATTGCCATACACAGTGCAAATAGCACTCATGTCTGTTCCCAGCAAGTACAGTGTATTGGACTGAAGAGGAGCACTGATCTTGTCAGTTTCCTAAGCAGAGTTGAACTAGATATGGCCCGTGTATGTAGGAAGCACAGTTCTTTTGTTCTGAGCAAGCTCACTGTTCACACCCCTTAGGAAAAAAAGTGAAGTAGAAGAGTTCTCTTTTCTCAAAAGCAGAGTGTGCTTCTTGTAAGGCGAGCTAGTGTTTGTTTCCCAGTCAGAAGTGGAGTTGAATCCCATGCAGTTTCTGGTCCTACGAGCAAGAGTTGTTTTCTGGTAAGAAGAGTCACTATTGAGCTCCCATTGCCATACACAGTGCAAATAGCACTCGCGTCTGTTCCCAGCAAGTACAGTGTATTGGACTGAAGAGGATCTACTGTTCTTGTCAGTTTCCTAAGCAGAATTGAACTATATATGGCCGTGTGTAGGAAGCAGTGTTCTTTTGTTCTGAGCAAGCTCACTGTTCGGACCCCATAGGAAAAAAAGTAGAGTAGAAGAGTGCTCTTTTCTCAAAAGCAGAGTGTGTTTCTCGTAAGGCGAGCTAGTGTTTGTTTCCCAGTCCTAAATGGACTTGATTCACATGCAGTTTCTTGTCCTACGAGCAAGAGTTGTTTTCCGAAAAAAAGAGTTACTATTGCGCTCCCATTGTCATACACAGGGCAAATAACACTAGCGTCTGTTCCCAGCTTGTACTGTGTATTGGACTGAAGAGGATCTACAGTTCTTGTCAGTTTCCTAAGCAGAATTTATCTAGATATGGCCGTGTGTGTAGGAAGCACAGTTCTTTTGTTCTGAGCAAGCTCACTGTTCTGGCCTTATAGGAAACACAGTAGAGTAGAAGAGTGCTCTTTTATCAAAAGCAGAGTCTGTTTCTTGTAAGGCGAGCTAGTGTTTATTTCCCAGTTCTAAATGGAGTTGAAGCACATGCAGTTTTCGGTCCTATGAGCAAGAGTTGTGTTCTGGTAAGGAAAGTCACTATTGAGTTCCCATTATCATACACAGTGCAAATAGCACTCGCGTCTGTTCCCAGCAAGTACAGTGTATTGGACTGAAGAGGAGCTACTGTTCTTGTCAGTTTCCTAAGCAGAGTTGAATTAGATATGGCCCGTGTGTGTAGGAAGCACAGTTCTTTTGTTCTGAGAAAGCTCACTGTTCTGGCCCTATAGGAAACACAGTAGAGTAGAAGAGTGCTCTTTTCTCAAAAGCAGAGTGTGTTTCTTGTAAGGAGAGCTAGTGTTTGTTTCCCAGTCTGAAATGGAGTTGAATCCCATGCAGTTTCTGGTCCTACGAGCAAGAGTTGTTTTCTGGTAAGAAGAGTCACTATTGCGCTCCCATTGTCATACACAGGGCAAATAGCACACGCGTCTGTTCCCAGCAAGTACAGTGTATTGGACTGAAGAGGAGCTACTGTTCTTGTCAGTTTTTTAAGCAGAATTTAACTAGATATGGCCGTGTGTGTAGGAAGCACAGTTCTTCTGTTCTGAGCAAGCTCACTGTTCGGACCCCATAGGAAACACAGTAGAGTAGAAGTGTGCTCTTTTCTCAAAAGCAGAGTATGTTTCTTGTAAGGCGAGCTAGCGTTTATTTTCCAGTTCTAAATGGAGTTGAATCACATGCAGTTTTTTGTCCTACGAGCAAGAGTTGTTTTCTGGTAAGGAAAGTCACTATTGTGCTCCCATTGCCATACACAGTGCAAATAGCACTCGCGTCTGTTCACAGCAGGTACAGTGTATTGGACTGAAGAGGAGCTCTTTTTTTGTCAGTTTCCTAAGCAGAGTTGAACTAGATATGGCCCGTGTGTGTAGGAAGCACAGTTCTTTTATTCTGAGCAAGCTCACTGTTCGGACCCCATAGGAAACACAGTAGAGTAGAAGCATGCTCTTTTCTCAAAAGCAGAGTGTGTTTCTTGTAAGGCGAGCTAGCGTTTGTTTCCAAGTCCTAAATGGAGTTGAATCACAGGCAGTTTTTGGTTTACGAGCAAGAGTTGTTTTCTAGTAAGGAAAGTCACTATTGCGCTCCCATTATCATACACAGTGCAAATAGCACTCATGTCTGTTTCCAGCAAGTACAGTGTATTGGACTGAAGAGGAGCTACTGATCTTGTCAGTTTCCTAAGCAGAGTTGAACTAGATATCGCCCGTGTATGTAGGAAGCACAGTTCTTTTGTTCTGAGCAAGCTCACTGTTCGGACCCCATAGGAAACACAGTAGAATAGAACAGTGCTCTTTACTCAAAAGCAGAGTGTGTTTCTTCTAAGGCGAGCTAGCATTTGTTTCCCAGTCTTAAATGGAGTTGAATCCCATGTAGTTTCTGGTCCTACAAGCAAGAGTTGTTTTCTGGTAAGAAGAGACACTATTGGGCTCCCATTGTCATACACAGTGCAAATAGCACTGGCGTCTGTTCCCAGCTTATAGTGTGTATTGGACTGAAGAGGATCTACTGTTCTTGTCAGTTTCCTAAGCAGAATTGATCTAGATATGGCCGTGTGTGTAGGAAGCACAGTTCTTTTGTTCTGAGCAAGCTCACTGTTCTGGCCAAATAGGAAACACAGTAGAGTAGAAGAGTGCTCTTTTCTCAAAAGCAGAGTCTGTTTCTTGTAAGGCGAGCTAGCGTTTATTTGCCAGTTCTAAATGGAGTTGAAGCACATGCAGTTTTCGGTCCTACGAGCAAGAGTTGTGTTCTGGTAAGGAAAGTCACTATTGAGTTCCCATTAACATACACAGTGCAAATATCACTGGCGTCTGTTCCCAGCAAGTACAGTGTATTGGACTGAAGAGGAGCTACTGTTCTTGTCAGTTTCCTAAGCAGAGTTGAATTTTATATGGCCCATGTGTGTAGGAAGCACAGTTCTTTTGTTCTGAGCAAGCTCACTGTTCGGACCCCATAGGAAACACAGTAGAGTAGAAGAGTGCTCTTTTCTCAAAAGCAGAGTGTGTTTCTTGTAAGGAGAGCTAGTGTTTGTTTAACATTCAGAAATGGAGTTGAATCCCATGCAGTTTCTGGTCCTACGAGCAAGAGTTTTTTTCTGCTAAGGAAAGTAACTATTGCGCTTCCATTGACATACACAGTGCAAATAGCACACGCGTCTGTTCCCAGAAAGTACAGTGTATTGGACTGAAGAGGAGCTACTGATCTTGTCAGTTTCCTAAGCAGAGTTGAAATAGATATGGCCCGTGTGTGTAGGAAGCACAGTTCTTTTGTTCTGAACAAGTCACTGTTCGGAAAACTTAGGAAACACAGTACAGTAGAAGAGTGCTCTTTTCTTAAAAGCAGAGTGTGTTTCTTGTAAGGCGAGCTAGCATTTGTTTCCCAGTCCTAAAAGGAGTTGAGTCACATGCAGTTTTTGGTCCTATGAGCATGAGTTTTTTTCTGGTAAGGAAAGTCACTATTGCGTTCCCTTTGCCATACACAATGCAAATAGCACTCTCGTCTATTCACAGCAAGTACAGTGTATTGGACTGAAGAGGAGCTCTTTTCTTGTCAGCTTCCTAAGCAGAGTTGAATTAGATATGGCCCGTGTGTGTAGGAAGCACAGTTCTTTTGTTCTGAGCAAGCTCACTGTTCAGACTCCATAGGAAACACAGTAGAGTAGAAGAGTGCTCTTTTCTCAAAAGCAGAGTGTGTTTCCTGTAAGGAGAGCTAGTGTTTGTTTCCCAGTAAGAAATATAGTTGAATTCCATGCAGTTTCTGGTCCTACGAGCAAGAGTTGTTTTCTGGTAAGAAGAGTCACTATTGCGCTCCCATTGTCATACACAGGGCAAATAGCACACTCGTCTGTTCCCAGCAAGTACAGTGTATTGGACTGAAAAGGAGCTACTGTTCTTGTCTGTTTTTTAAGCAGAATTTAACTAGATATGGCCGTGTGTGTAGGAAGCACAGTTCTTTTGTTCTGAGCAAGCTCACTGTTCAGACCCCATAGAAAAAAAAGTAGAGTAGAAGAGTGCTCTTTTCTCAAAAGCAAAGTTTGTTTCTTGTAAGGCGAGCTAGCGTTTGTTTCCCAGTCCTAAATGGAGTTGAATCACATGCGGTTTTTGGTCCTAGGAACAAGAGTTGTTTTCTGGTAAGGAAAGTCACTATTGCACTCCCTTTGCCATACACAGGGCAAATAGCACTCGCGTCTGTTCCCAGCAAGTACAGTGTATTGTTCTGAAGAGGAGCTACTGTTCTTGTCAGTTTCCTAAGCAGAGTTAATCTAGATATGGCCCGTGTGTGTAAGAAGCTCAGTTCTTTTGTTCTGAGGAAGCTCATTGTTTGGACCCCATAGGAAACACAGTAGAGTAGAAGAGTGCTCTTTTCTCAAAAGCAGAGTGTGTTTCTTGTAAGGCGAGCTAGCGTTTGTTTCCCAGTCCTAAATGGAGTTGAATCACATGCAGTTTCAGTCCTACGAGCAAGAGTTGTTTCCTGGTAAGAAGAGTCTCTATTACTTTCCCATTGCCATACACAGTGCAAATAGCTCTCGCGTCTTTTCTCAGCATGTACAGTGTATTGGACTGAAGCGGAGTAACTGTTCTTGTCAGTTTCCTAAGCAGAGTTGAACTAGATATGCCTTTGTGTGTAGGAAGCACAGTTCTTTTGCTCTTAGCAAGCTCACTGTTCGGACCCCATAGAAAACACAGTAGAATAGAAGAGTACTCTTTACTCAAAATCAGAGTGTGTTTCCTGTAAGGCGAGCTAGCATTCCTTTGCCAGTCCTAAATGGAGTTGATCACATGCAGTTTCTGGTCCTACGAGCAAGAGTTGTTTTCAGGTAAGAAGAGTCACTATTGTGCTCCCATTGTCATACACAGTGCAAATAGCACTCGCGTCTGTTCACAGCAAGTACAGTGTATTGGACTGAAGAGGAGCTACTGTTCTTGTCAGTTTCCTAAGCAGAGTTGAACTAGATATGGCCCGTGTGTGTAGGAAGCACAGTTCTTTTGTTCTGAGCAAGCTCACTGTTCGGACCCCATAGGAAACACAGTAGAGTAGAAGAATGCTCTTTTCTCAAAAGCAGAGTGTGTTTCTTGTAAGGCGAGCTAGCCTTTATTTTCCAGTTCTAAATGGAGTTGAATCACATGCAGTTTTTGGTTTACGAGCAAGAGTTGTTTTCTGGTAAGGAAAGTCACTATTGCGCTCCCATTGCCATACACAGTGCAAATAGCACTCATGTCTGTTCCCAGCAAGAACAGTGTATTGGACTGAAGAGGAGCTACTGATCTTGTCAGTTTCCTAAGCAGAGTTGAACTAGACATGGCCCGTGTATGTAGGAAGCACAGTTCTTTTGTTCTGAGCAAGCTCACTGTTCAGACCCCATAGGAAAATAAGTAGAGTAGAAGCGTGCTCTTTTCTCAAAAGAGGAGTGTGTTTCTTGTAAGGCGAGCTAGCATTTCTTTCCCAGTCCTAAAAGGAGTTGAATCACATGCAGTTTTTGGTCCTACGAGCAAGAGTTGTTTTTGGCAAGAAGAGTCACTATTGCGCTCCCATTGTCATGCACAGGGCAAATAGCACTCACGTCTGTTCCCCGCATGTAAAGTGTATTGGACTGAAAAGAATCTACTGTTCTTGTCAGGTTCCTAAGCAGAATTGATCTAGATATGGCCGTGTGTGTAGGAAGCACAGTTCTTTTGTTCTGAGCAAGCTCACTGTTCTGGCCACATAGGAAACACAGTAGAGTAGAAGAGTGCTCTTTTCTCAAAAGCAGAGTCTGTTTCTTGTAAGGCAAGCTAGCGTTTGTTTCCCAGTTCTAAATGGAGTTGAATCACATGCAGTTTTCGGTCCTACAAGCAAGAGTTGTGTTCTGGTAAGGAAAGTCACTATTGAGTTCCCATTACCATACACAGTGCAAATAGCACTCGCGTCTGTTCCCAGCAAGTACACTGTATTGGGCTGAAGAGGAGCTACTGTTCTTGTCAGTTTCCTAAGCAGAGTTGAATTAGATATGGCCCGTGTGTGTAGGAAGCACAGTTCTTTTGTTCTGAACAAGTCACTGTTCGGAAAACTTAGGAAACACAGTACAGTAGAAGAGTGCTCTTTTCTTAAAAGCAGAGTGTGTTTCTTGTAAGGCGAGCTAGCATTTGTTTCCCAGTCCTAAAAGGAGTTGAGTCACATGCAGTTTTTGGTCCTATGAGCATGAGTTTTTTTCTGGTAAGGAAAGTCACTATTGCGTTCCCTTTGCCATACACAGTGCAAATAGCACTCTCGTCTATTCACAGCAAGTACAGTGTATTGGACTGAAGAGGAGCTCTTTTCTTGTCAGCTTCCTAAGCAGAGTTGAATTAGATATGGCCCGTGTGTGTAGGAAGCACAGTTCTTTTGTTCTGAGCAAGCTCACTGTTCAGACTCCATAGGAAACACAGTAGAGTAGAAGAGTGCTCTTTTCTCAAAAGCAGAGTGTGTTTCCTGTAAGGAGAGCTAGTGTTTGTTTCCCAGTAAGAAATATAGTTGAATTCCATGCAGTTTCGGGTCCTACGAGCAAGAGTTGTTTTCTGGTAAGAAGAGTCACTATTGCGCTCCCATTGTCATACACAGGGCAAATAGCACACTCGTCTGTTCCCAGCAAGTACAGTGTATTGGACTGAAAAGGAGCTACTGTTCTTGTCTGTTTTTTAAGCAGAATTTAACTAGATATGGCCGTGTGTGTAGGAAGCACAGTTCTTTTGTTCTGAGCAAGCTCACTGTTCAGACCCCATAGAAAAAAAAGTAGAGTAGAAGAGTGCTCTTTTCTCAAAAGCAAAGTTTGTTTCTTGTAAGGCGAGCTAGCGTTTGTTTCCCAGTCCTAAATGGAGTTGAATCACATGCGGTTTTTGGTCCTAGGAACAAGAGTTGTTTTCTGGTAAGGAAAGTCACTATTGCACTCCCTTTGCCATACACAGGGCAAATAGCACTCGCGTCTGTTCCCAGCAAGTACAGTGTATTGTTCTGAAGAGGAGCTACTGTTCTTGTCAGTTTCCTAAGCAGAGTTAATCTAGATATGGCCCGTGTGTGTAAGAAGCTCAGTTCTTTTGTTCTGAGGAAGCTCATTGTTTGGACCCCATAGGAAACACAGTAGAGTAGAAGAGTGCTCTTTTCTCAAAAGCAGAGTGTGTTTCTTGTAAGGCGAGCTAGCGTTTGTTTCCCAGTCCTAAATGGAGTTGAATCACATGCAGTTTCAGTCCTACGAGCAAGAGTTGTTTCCTGGTAAGAAGAGTCTCTATTACTTTCCCATTGCCATACACAGTGCAAATAGCTCTCGCGTCTTTTCTCAGCATGTACAGTGTATTGGACTGAAGCGGAGTAACTGTTCTTGTCAGTTTCCTAAGCAGAGTTGAACTAGATATGCCTTTGTGTGTAGGAAGCAACAAAAGGTTCTTTTGCTCTTAGCAAGCTCACTGTTCGGACCCATAGAAAACACAGTAGAATAGAAGAGTACTCTTTACTCAAAATCAGAGTGTGTTTCCTGTAAGGCGAGCTAGCATTCCTTTGCCAGTCCTAAATGGAGTTGATCACATGCAGTTTCTGGTCCTACGAGCAAGAGTTGTTTTCAGGTAAGAAGAGTCACTATTGTGCTCCCATTGTCATACACAGTGCAAATAGCACTCGCGTCTGTTCACAGCAAGTACAGTGTATTGGACTGAAGAGGAGCTACTGTTCTTGTCAGTTTCCTAAGCAGAGTTGAACTAGATATGGCCCGTGTGTGTAGGAAGCACAGTTCTTTTGTTCTGAGCAAGCTCACTGTTCGGACCCCATAGGAAACACAGTAGAGTAGAAGAATGCTCTTTTCTCAAAAGCAGAGTGTGTTTCTTGTAAGGCGAGCTAGCCTTTATTTTCCAGTTCTAAATGGAGTTGAATCACATGCAGTTTTTGGTTTACGAGCAAGAGTTGTTTTCTGGTAAGGAAAGTCACTATTGCGCTCCCATTGCCATACACAGTGCAAATAGCACTCATGTCTGTTCCCAGCAAGAACAGTGTATTGGACTGAAGAGGAGCTACTGATCTTGTCAGTTTCCTAAGCAGAGTTGAACTAGACATGGCCCGTGTATGTAGGAAGCACAGTTCTTTTGTTCTGAGCAAGCTCACTGTTCAGACCCCATAGGAAAATAAGTAGAGTAGAAGCGTGCTCTTTTCTCAAAAGAGGAGTGTGTTTCTTGTAAGGCGAGCTAGCATTTCTTTCCCAGTCCTAAAAGGAGTTGAATCACATGCAGTTTTTGGTCCTACGAGCAAGAGTTGTTTTTGCAAGAGAGTCACTATTGCGCTCCCATTGTCATGCACAGGGCAAATAGCACTCACGTCTGTTCCCCGCATGTAAGTGTATTGGACTGAAAAGAATCTACTGTTCTTGTCAGGTTCCTAAGCAGAATTGATCTAGATATGGCCGTGTGTGTAGGAAGCACAGTTCTTTTGTTCTGAGCAAGCTCACTGTTCTGGCCACATAGGAAACACCGTAGAGTAGAAGAGTGCTCTTTTCTCAAAAGCAGAGTCTGTTTCTTGTAAGGCAAGCTAGCGTTTGTTTCCCAGTTCTAAATGGAGTTGAATCACATGCAGTTTTCGGTCCTACAAGCAAGAGTTGTGTTCTGGTAAGGAAAGTCACTATTGAGTTCCCATTACCATACACAGTGCAAATAGCACTCGCGTCTGTTCCCAGCAAGTACACTGTATTGGGCTGAAGAGGAGCTACTGTTCTTGTCAGTTTCCTAAGCAGAGTTGAATTAGATATGGCCCGTGTGTGTAGGAAGCACAGTTCTTTTGTTCTGAACAAGTCACTGTTCGAAAACTTAGGAAACACAGTACAGTAGAAGAGTGCTCTTTTCTTAAAAGCAGAGTGTGTTTCTTGTAAGGCGAGCTAGCATTTGTTTCCCAGTCCTAAAAGGAGTTGAGTCACATGCAGTTTTTGGTCCTATGAGCATGAGTTTTTTTCTGGTAAGGAAAGTCACTATTGCGTTCCCTTTGCCATACACAGTGCAAATAGCACTCTCGTCTATTCACAGCAAGTACAGTGTATTGGACTGAAGAGGAGCTCTTTTTCTTGTCAGCTTCCTAAGCAGAGTTGAATTAGATATGGCCCGTGTGTGTAGGAAGCCACAGTTCTTTTGTTCTGAGCAAGCTCACTGTTCAGACTCCATAGGAAACACAGTAGAGTAGAAGAGTGCTCTTTTCTCAAAAGCAGAGTGTGTTTCCTGTAAGGAGAGCTAGTGTTTGTTTCCCAGTACGAAATATAGTTGAATTCCATGCAGTTTCGGGTCCTACGAGCAAGAGTTGTTTTCTGGTAAGAAGAGTCACTATTGCGCTCCCATTGTCATACACAGGGCAAATAGCACACTCGTCTGTTCCCAGCAAGTACAGTGTATTGGACTGAAAAGGAGCTACTGTTCTTGTCTGTTTTTTAAGCAGAATTTAACTAGATATGGCCGTGTGTGTAGGAAGCACAGTTCTTTTGTTCTGAGCAAGCTCACTGTTCAGACCCCATAGAAAAAAAAGTAGAGTAGAAGAGTGCTCTTTCTCAAAAGCAAAGTTTGT
>NW_026735598.1:0-115000 GCF_949786415.1 Peromyscus eremicus | reverse complement strand
AACTCTGCTTAGGAAACTGACAGGAACAGTAGCTCCTCTTCAGTCCAATACACTGTACTTGCTGGGAGCAGAAGCGAGTGCTATTTGCACTGTATATGACATTGGGAGCTCAATATTGACTCTTCTTACCAGAAAACAACTCTTGCTCGTAGGACCAGAAACTGCATGGGATTCAACTCCGTTTCTGACTGGGAAACAAACACTAGCTAGCCTTACAAGAAAGACACTCTGCTTTTGAGAAAAGAGCACTCTTCTACTCTACTGTGTTTCCTATAGGTTCAGAGCAGTGAGCTTGCTTAGAACAAAAGAACTGAGCTTCCTACACACACGGGCCATATCTAGTTCAACTCTGCTTAGGAAACTGACAAGAACAGTAGCTCCTCTTCAGTCCAATACACTGTACTTGCTGGGAACAGACATGAGTGCTATTTGCACTGTGTATGGCAAGGGAACGCAATAGTGACTCTTCTTACCAGAAAACAACTCTTGCTTGCAGGACCAGAAACTGGGTGGGATTCAACTCCGTTTGTGACTGGGAAACAAACACTAGCTAGCCTTACAAGAAACACACTCTGCTTTTGAGAAAAGAGCACTCTTCTACTCTACTGTGTTTCCATTGGAGTCCGAACAGTGAGCTTGCTCAGAACAAAAGAACTGTGCTTACTACACACACGGGTCATATCTAGTTCAACTCTGCTTAGGATTCAGACAAGAACAGAAGCTCCTCTTCTTTCCAATACACTGTACTTGCTGGGAGCAGACGCGAGCGCTATTTGAACTGTGTGTGGCCAAGGGAGCACAAATGTGACTTTCCTTACCAGAAAACAACTCTTGCTCGTAGGACCAAAAACAGCATGTGATTCAACTCCATTTAGGACTGGGAAACAAACTCTAGCTCGCTTTACAAGAAACACACTCTGCTTTTGAGAAAAGAGCACTCTTCTACTCTACTGTGTTTCCTATAGGGCCAAAACAGTGAGCTTGCTCAGAACAAAAGAACTGTGCTTCCTACACACACGGGCCACTTCTAGTTCAACTCTGCTTTGGAAACTGACAAGAACAGTAGATCCTCTTCAGTCCAATACATTGCACATGCTGGGAACAAACGACAGTGCTATTTGCGCTGTGTATGACAATGGGAGCATAATAGTGACTCTTCTAACCAGAAAACAACTCTTGCTCGTAGGACCAGAAATTGCATGGGATTCATCTCCATTTAGGACTGGGAAACAAATGCTAGCTTGCCTTACAAGAAACACACTCTGCTTTTGAGAAAAGAGCACTCTTCTACTCTACTGTTTTTCCTATGGGGTCCGAACAGTGAGCATGCTCAGAACAAAAGAACTGTGCTTCCTACACACACGGGCCATATCTAGTTCAACTCTGGTTAGAAAACTGACAAGAACAGTATCTCCTCTTCTGTCCAATACACTGTACTTGCTGGGAACAGACGCGAGTGCTATTTGCACTGTGTATGGCAATGGGAGCGCAATAGTGACTCTTCTTACCAGAAAACAACTCTTGCTCGTAGGACCAGAAACTGCATGGGATTCAACTCCGTCTCTGACTGGGAAACAAACACTAGCTAGCCTTACAAGAAACACACTCTGCTTTTGAGCAAAGAGCACTCTTCTACTCTACTGTGTTTCCTATAAGGCCAGAACAGTGAGCTTGCTCAGAACAAAAGAACTGTGATTCCTACACACATGGGCCATATCTAGTTCAACTCTGCTTCGGAAACTGACAAGAACAGTAGCTCCTCTTCATTCCAATACACTGTACTTGCTGGGAGCAGACCCGAGTGATATTTGCACTGTCTATGGCTAAGGGAGCACCATAGTGACTTTCCTTACCAGAAAACAACTCTTGCTCGTAGTACCAGAAACTGAATGTGATTCAATTCCTTTTAGGACTGGGAAACAAACGCTAGCTCGCCTTACAAGAAACACACTCTGCTTTTGAGAAAAGAGCACTCGCCTACTCTACAGTGTTTCCTATGGGGTCCGAACAGTGAGCTTGCTCAGAACAAAAGAACTGTGCTTCCTACACACACGGGCCATATCTAGTTCAACTCTGCTTAGGAAACTGACAAGAACAGTAGATCCTCCTCAGTCCAATACACTGTACATGCTGGGAACAGGCACCCGTGCTATTTGCCCTGTGTATGACAATGGGAGCGTAATTGTGACTCTTCTTACCAGAAAACAACTCTTGCTCGTAGGACCAGAAACTGCATGAGATTCAACTCCATTTATGACTGGGAAACGAATGCTAGCTCGCCTTACAAGAAACACACTCTGCTTTTGAGAAAAGAGCACTCTTCTACTCTACTGTGTTTCCTATGGTGTCCGAACAGTGAGCTTGCTCAGAAAAAAAGAACTGTGCTTCCTACTCACACGGGCCATATCTAGTTCAACTCTGCTTAGGAAACTGACAAGAACAGTATCTCCTCTTCAGTCCAATACACTGTACTTGCTGGGAGCAGACACGAGTGCTATTTGCACTGTGTATGGCAATGGGAGCGCAATAGTGACTCTTCTTACCAGAAAACAACTCTTGCTCATAGGACCAGAAACTGCATGGGATTCAAATTCGTTTCCGACTGGGAAACAAACACTAGCTAGCCTTACAAGAAGCACGCTCTGCTTTTGAGAAAAGAGCACTCTTCTACTCTACTGTGTTTCCTATAGGGCCAGAACAGTGAGCTTGCTCAGAACAATAGAACTGTGCTTCCTACACACAAGGACCATATCTAGTTCAACTCTTCTTAGAAACTGACAAGAACAGTAGCTCCTCTTCAGTCCAATACACTGTACGTGCTGGGAACAGACAAGAGTGCTATTTGCACTGTGTATGGCAAAGGGAGCACAATAGTGACTTTCCTTACCAGAAAACAACTCTTGCACCTAGTACCAGAAACTGCATGTGATTCAAATCCATTTAGGACTGGGAAACAAACTCTAGCTCACCCTACAAGAAACACACTCTGCTTTTGATAAAAGAGCACTCTTCTACTCTACTGTGTTTCCTATAGGGCCAGAACAGTGAGCTTGCTCAGAACAAAAGAACTGTGCTTCCTACACACACGGGCCATATCTAGTTCAACTCTGCTCAGGAAACTGACAAGAACAGTAGACCCTCTTCAGTCCAATACACTGTACTTGCTGGGAACAGACGCCAGTGCTATTTGCACTGTGTATGGCAATTGGACCACAATAGTGACTCATCTTACCAGAAAACAACTCTTGCTCATAGGACAAAAAACTGCATGTGACTCAACTCCATTTAGGACTGGGAAACAAACTCTAGCTCGCTTTACAAGAAACACACTCTGCTTTTGAGAAAAGAGCACTCTTCTACTCTACTGTGTTTCCTATGGGGTCCGAACAGTGAGCTTGCTTAGAAAAAAAGAACTGTGCTTACTACACACACGTGTCAGATCTAGTTCAACTCTGCTTAGGAAACTGACAAGAACAGTAGCTCCTCTTCTTTCCAATACACTGTACTTCCTGGGAGCAGACGCGAGTGCTATTTGCACTGTGTGTGGGTAAAGGAGCACAATAGTTACTTCCTTACCAGAAAACAACGCTTGCTCGTAGGACCAAAAACTGCATGTGATTCAACTCCATTTTGGACTGGGAAACAAACGCTATCTCGCCTTAAAAGAAATACACTCTGCTTTTGAGAAAAGAGTACTCTTCTACTCTACTGTGTTTCCTATGGGGTCTGAACAGTGAGCTTGCTCAGAACAAAAGAACTGTGCTTCCTACACACACGGGCCATATGTAGTTCAACTCTGCTTAGGAAACTGACAGGAACATTAGCTCCTCTTCAGTCCAATACACTGTACTTGCTGGGAGCAGAAGCGAGTGCTATTTGCACTGTATATGACATTGGGAGCTCAATAGTGACTCTTCTTACCAGAAAACAACTCTTGCTTGTAGGACCAAAAACTGCATGTGATTCAACTCCATTTAGGACTCAGAAACAAACGCTAGCTCTCCTTACAAGAAACACACTCTGCTTTTGAGAAAAGAGCACGCTTCTACTCTACTGTGTTTCCTATAGGGCCAGAATAGTCAGCATGCTCAGAACAAAAGAACTGTGCTTCCTGCACACACGGACCATATCTAGTTCAACTCTGCTTAGGAAACTGACAAGAAGAGTAGATCCTCTTCAGTCCAATACACTGTACATGCTGGGAACAGACGCCCGTGCTATTTGCCCTGTGTATGACAATGGGAGCACAATAGTGACTCTTCTTACCAGAAAACAACTCTTGCTCGTAACACCAGAAACTGCATGGGATTCATCTCCATTTAGAACTGGGAAAAAACGCTAGCTTGCCTTACAAGAAACACACTCTGCTTTTGAGAAAAGAGCACTCTTCTACTCTACTGTGTTTCCTATGGTGTCAGAACAGTGAGCTAGCTCAGAACAAAAGAACTGTGCTTCCTACACACACGGGCCATATCTAGTTCAACTCTGGTTAGAAAACTGACAAGAACACTATCTCCTCTTCTGTCCAATACGCTGTACTTGCTAGGAGCAGACATGAGTGCTATTTGCACTGTGTATGGCAATGGGAGCACAATAGTGACTCTTCTTACCAGAAAACAACTCTTGCTCGAAGGACCAGAAACTGCAAGGGATTCACCTCCGTTTCTGACTGGGAAACAAACACTAGCTAGCCTTACAAGAAACACACTCTGCTTTTGAGAAAAGAGCACTCTTCTACTCTACTGTGTTTCCTATAAGGCCAGAAGAGTGAGCTTGCTTAGAACAAAAGAACTGTGCTTCCTACACACACGGGCCATATCAGGTTCAACTCTGCTTAGGAAACTGACAAGAACAGTAGATCCTCCTCAGTCCAATACACTGTACATGCTGGGAACAGACACCCGTGCTATTTGCCCTGTGTATGACAATGGGAGCGTAATTGTGACCCTTCTTACCAGAAAACAACTCTTGCTCGTAGGACCAGAAACTCCATGGGATTCAACTCCATTTATGACTGGGAAACGAATGCTAGCTCACCTTACAAGAAACACACTCTGCTTCTGAGAAAAGAGCACTCTTCTACTCTACTGTGTTTCCTATGGTGTCCGAACAGTGAGCTTTCTCAGAAAAAAGAACTGTGCTTCCTACACACACGGGCCATATCTAGTTCAACTCTGCTTAGGAAACTGACAAGAACAGTATCTCCTCTTCAGTCCAATACACTGTACTTGCTGGGAGCAGACACGAGTGCTATTTGCACTGTGTATGGCAATGGGAGCGCAATAGTGACTCTGCTTACCAGAAAACAACTCTTGCTCGTAGGACCAGAATCTGCATGGGATTCAACTTCGTTTCTGACTGGGAAACAAACACTAGCTAGCCTTACAAGAAACACACTCTGCCTTTGAGAAAAGAGCACTCTTCTACTCTACTGTTTTTCCTATAGGGCCAGAACAGTGAGCTTGCTCAGAACAATAGAACTGTGCTTCCTACACACACGGACCATATCTAGTTCAACTCTTCTTAGGAAACTGACAAGAACATTAGCTCCTCTTCAGTCCAATACACTGTACGTGCTGGGAACAGACGCGAGTGCTATTTGCACTTTGTATGGCAAAGGGAGCACAATAGTGACTTTCCTTACCAGAAAACAACTCTTGCTCATAGTACCAGAAACTGCATGTGATTCAAATCCATTTAGGACTGGGAAACAAACTCTAGCTCACCCTACAAGAAACACACTCTGCTTTTGAGAAAAGAGCACTCTTCTACTCTACTGTGTTTCCTATAGGGCCAGAACAGAGAGCTTGCTCAGAACAAAAGAACTGTGCTTCCTACACACACGGGCCATATCTAGTTCAACTCTGCTTAGGAAACTGACAAGAACAGTAGCTCCTATTCAGTCCAATACACTGTACTTGCTGGGAACAGACTCGAGTGCTATTTGCACTGTGTATGGCAAGGGAATGCAATAGTGACTCTTCTTACCAGAAAACAACTCTTGCTTGCAGGACCAGAAACTGCGTGGGATTCACCTCCGTTTCTGACTGGGAAACAAGCACTAGCTAGCCTTACATGAAACACACTCTGCTTTTGAGAAAAGAGCACTCTTCTACTCTACTGTGTTTACAATGGAGTCCGAACAGTGAGCTTCCTCAGAACAAAAGAATTGTGCTTACTACACACACGGGTCATATCTAGTTCAACTCTGCTTAGGAAACTGACAAGAACAGAAGCTCCTCTTCTTTCCAATACACTGTACTTGCTGGGAGAAGACGCGAGCGCTATTTGAACTATGTGTGGCTAAGGGAGCAAAATAGTGATTTTCCTTACCAGAAAACAACTCTTGCTCGTAGGAACAAAAACTGCATGTGATTCAACTCCATTTAGGACTGGGAAACAAACTCTAGCTCGCCTTACTAGAAACACACTCTGCTTTTGAGAAAAGAGCACGCTTCTACTCTACTGTGTTTCCTATAGAGCCAGAAGAGTGAGCTTGCTCAGAACAAAAGAACTCTTCTTCCTACACACACGGGCCATTTCTAGTTCAACTCTGCTTTGGAAACTGACAAGAACAGTAGATCCTCTTCAGTCCAAGACATTGCACATGCTGGGAACAAACGACAGTGCTATTTGCGCTGTGTATGACAATGGGAGCATATTAGTGACTCTTCTAACCAGAAAACAACTCTTGCTCGTAGGACCAGAAATTGCATGGGATTCATCTCCATTTAGGACTGGGAAACAAATGCTAGCTTGCCTTACAAGAAACACACTCTGCTTTTGAGAAAAGAGCACTCTTCTACTCTACTGTGTTTCCTATAGGGCCAGAACAGTGAGCTTGCTCAGAACAATAGAACTGTGCTTCCTACACACAAGGACCATATCTAGTTCAACTCTTCTTAGAAACTGACAAGAACAGTAGCTCCTCTTCAGTCCAATACACTGTACGTGCTGGGAACAGACGAGAGTGCTATTTGCACTGTGTATGGCAAAGGGAGCACAATAGTGACTTTCCTTACAGGAAACAACTCTTGCTCCTAATACCAGAAACTGCATGTGATTCAAATCCATTTAGGACTGGGAAACAAACTCTAGCTCGCCCTACAAGAAACACACTCTGCTTTTGATAAAAGAGCACTCTTCTACTCTACTGTGTTTCCTATAGGGCCAGAACAGTGAGCTTGCTCAGAACAAAAGAACTGTGCTTCCTACACACACGGGCCATATCTAGTTCAACTCTGCTCAGGAAACTGACAAGAACAGTAGACCCTCTTCAGTCCAATACACTGTACTTGCTGGGAACAGACGCCAGTGCTATTTGCACTGTGTATGGCAATTGGACCACAATAGTGACTCATCTTACCAGAAAACAACTCTTGCTCATAGGACAAAAAACTGCATGTGACTCAACTCCATTTAGGACTGGGAAACAAACTCTAGCTCGCTTTACAAGAAACACACTCTGCTTTTGAGAAAAGAGCACTCTTCTACTCTACTGTGTTTCCTATGGTGTCCGAACAGTGAGCTTGCTCAGAAAAAAAGAACTGTGCTTCCTACTCACACGGGCCATATCTAGTTCAACTCTGCTTAGGAAACTGACAAGAACAGTATCTCCTCTTCAGTCCAATACACTGTACTTGCTGGGAGCAGACACGAGTGCTATTTGCACTGTGTATGGCAAAGGGAGCGCAATAGTGACTCTTCTTACCAGAAAACAACTCTTGCTCATAGGACCAGAAACTGCATGGGATTCAAATTCGTTTCCGACTGGGAAACAAACACTAGCTAGCCTTACAAGAAGCACGCTCTGCTTTTGAGAAAAGAGCACTCTTCTACTCTACTGTGTTTCCTATAGGGCCAGAACAGTGAGCTTGCTCAGAACAATAGAACTGTGCTTCCTACACACAAGGACCATATCTAGTTCAAGTCTTCTTAGAAACTGACAAGAACAGTAGCTCCTCTTCAGTCCAATACACTGTACGTGCTGGGAACAGACAAGAGTGCTATTTGCACTGTGTATGGCAAAGGGAGCACAATAGTGACTTTCCTTACCAGAAAACAACTCTTGCTCCTAGTACCAGAAACTGCATGTGATTCAAATCCATTTAGGACTGGGAAACAAACTCTAGCTCACCCTACAAGAAACACACTCTGCTTTTGATAAAAGAGCACTCTTCTACTCTACTGTGTTTCCTATAGGGCCAGAACAGTGAGCTTGCTCAGAACAAAAGAACTGTGCTTCCTACACACACGGGCCATATCTAGTTCAACTCTGCTCAGGAAACTGACAAGAACAGTAGACCCTCTTCAGTCCAATACACTGTACTTGCTGGGAACAGACGCCAGTGCTATTTGCACTGTGTATGGCAATTGGACCACAATAGTGACTCATCTTACCAGAAAACAACTCTTGCTCATAGGACAAAAAACTGCATGTGACTCAACTCCATTTAGGACTGGGAAACAAACTCTAGCTCGCTTTACAAGAAACACACTCTGCTTTTGAGAAAAGAGCACTCTTCTACTCTACTGTGTTTCCTATGGGGTCCGAACAGTGAGCTTGCTTAGAAAAAAAGAACTGTGCTTACTACACACACGTGTCAGATCTAGTTCAACTCTGCTTAGGAAACTGACAAGAACAGTAGCTCCTCTTCTTTCCAATACACTGTACTTCCTGGGAGCAGACGGGAGTGCTATTTGCACTGTGTGTGGCTAAAGGAGCACAATAGTTACTTCCTTACCAGAAAACAACGCTTGCTCGTAGGACCAAAAACTGCATGTGATTCAACTCCATTTTGGACTGGGAAACAAACGCTATCTCGCCTTAAAAGAAATACACTCTGCTTTTGAGAAAAGAGTACTCTTCTACTCTACTGTGTTTCCTATGGGGTCTGAACAGTGAGCTTGCTCAGAACAAAAGAACTGTGCTTCCTACACACACGGGCCATATGTAGTTCAACTCTGCTTAGGAAACTGACAGGAACATTAGCTCCTCTTCAGTCCAATACACTGTACTTGCTGGGAGCAGAAGCGAGTGCTATTTGCACTGTATATGACATTGGGAGCTCAATAGTGACTCTTCTTACCAGAAAACAACTCTTGCTTGTAGGACCAAAAACTGCATGTGATTCAACTCCATTTAGGACTCAGAAACAAACGCTAGCTCTCCTTACAAGAAACACACTCTGCTTTTGAGAAAAGAGCACGCTTCTACTCTACTGTGTTTCCTATAGGGCCAGAATAGTCAGCATGCTCAGAACAAAAGAACTGTGCTTCCTGCACACACGGACCATATCTAGTTCAACTCTGCTTAGGAAACTGACAAGAAGAGTAGATCCTCTTCAGTCCAATACACTGTACATGCTGGGAACAGACGCCCGTGCTATTTGCCCTGTGTATGACAATGGGAGCACAATAGTGACTCTTCTTACCAGAAAACAACTCTTGCTCGTAACACCAGAAACTGCATGGGATTCATCTCCATTTAGAACTGGGAAAAAACGCTAGCTTGCCTTACAAGAAACACACTCTGCTTTTGAGAAAAGAGCACTCTTCTACTCTACTGTGTTTCCTATGGTGTCAGAACAGTGAGCTAGCTCAGAACAAAAGAACTGTGCTTCCTACACACACGGGCCATATCTAGTTCAACTCTGGTTAGAAAACTGACAAGAACACTATCTCCTCTTCTGTCCAATACGCTGTACTTGCTAGGAGCAGACATGAGTGCTATTTGCACTGTGTATGGCAATGGGAGCACAATAGTGACTCTTCTTACCAGAAAACAACTCTTGCTCGAAGGACCAGAAACTGCAAGGGATTCACCTCCGTTTCTGACTGGGAAACAAACACTAGCTAGCCTTACAAGAAACACACTCTGCTTTTGAGAAAAGAGCACTCTTCTACTCTACTGTGTTTCCTATAAGGCCAGAAGAGTGAGCTTGCTTAGAACAAAAGAACTGTGCTTCCTACACACACGGGCCATATCAGGTTCAACTCTGCTTAGGAAACTGACAAGAACAGTAGATCCTCCTCAGTCCAATACACTGTACATGCTGGGAACAGACACCCGTGCTATTTGCCCTGTGTATGACAATGGGAGCGTAATTGTGACCCTTCTTACCAGAAAACAACTCTTGCTCGTAGGACCAGAAACTCCATGGGATTCAACTCCATTTATGACTGGGAAACGAATGCTAGCTCACCTTACAAGAAACACACTCTGCTTCTGAGAAAAGAGCACTCTTCTACTCTACTGTGTTTCCTATGGTGTCCGAACAGTGAGCTTTCTCAGAAAAAAGAACTGTGCTTCCTACACACACGGGCCATATCTAGTTCAACTCTGCTTAGGAAACTGACAAGAACAGTATCTCCTCTTCAGTCCAATACACTGTACTTGCTGGGAGCAGACACGAGTGCTATTTGCACTGTGTATGGCAATGGGAGCGCAATAGTGACTCTGCTTACCAGAAAACAACTCTTGCTCGTAGGACCAGAATCTGCATGGGATTCAACTTCGTTTCTGACTGGGAAACAAACACTAGCTAGCCTTACAAGAAACACACTCTGCCTTTGAGAAAAGAGCACTCTTCTACTCTACTGTTTTTCCTATAGGGCCAGAACAGTGAGCTTGCTCAGAACAATAGAACTGTGCTTCCTACACACACGGACCATATCTAGTTCAACTCTTCTTAGGAAACTGACAAGAACATTAGCTCCTCTTCAGTCCAATACACTGTACGTGCTGGGAACAGACGCGAGTGCTATTTGCACTTTGTATGGCAAAGGGAGCACAATAGTGACTTTCCTTACCAGAAAACAACTCTTGCTCATAGTACCAGAAACTGCATGTGATTCAAATCCATTTAGGACTGGGAAACAAACTCTAGCTCACCCTACAAGAAACACACTCTGCTTTTGAGAAAAGAGCACTCTTCTACTCTACTGTGTTTCCTATAGGGCCAGAACAGAGAGCTTGCTCAGAACAAAAGAACTGTGCTTCCTACACACACGGGCCATATCTAGTTCAACTCTGCTTAGGAAACTGACAAGAACAGTAGCTCCTATTCAGTCCAATACACTGTACTTGCTGGGAACAGACTCGAGTGCTATTTGCACTGTGTATGGCAAGGGAATGCAATAGTGACTCTTCTTACCAGAAAACAACTCTTGCTTGCAGGACCAGAAACTGCGTGGGATTCACCTCCGTTTCTGACTGGGAAACAAGCACTAGCTAGCCTTACAAGAAACACACTCTGCTTTTGAGAAAAGAGCACTCTTCTACTCTACTGTGTTTACAATGGAGTCCGAACAGTGAGCTTCCTCAGAACAAAAGAATTGTGCTTACTACACACACGGGTCATATCTAGTTCAACTCTGCTTAGGAAACTGACAAGAACAGAAGCTCCTCTTCTTTCCAATACACTGTACTTGCTGGGAGAAGACGCGAGCGCTATTTGAACTATGTGTGGCTAAGGGAGCAAAATAGTGATTTTCCTTACCAGAAAACAACTCTTGCTCGTAGGAACAAAAACTGCATGTGATTCAACTCCATTTAGGACTGGGAAACAAACTCTAGCTCGCCTTACTAGAAACACACTCTGCTTTTGAGAAAAGAGCACGCTTCTACTCTACTGTGTTTCCTATAGAGCCAGAAGAGTGAGCTTGCTCAGAACAAAAGAACTCTTCTTCCTACACACACGGGCCATTTCTAGTTCAACTCTGCTTTGGAAACTGACAAGAACAGTAGATCCTCTTCAGTCCAAGACATTGCACATGCTGGGAACAAACGACAGTGCTATTTGCGCTGTGTATGACAATGGGAGCATATTAGTGACTCTTCTAACCAGAAAACAACTCTTGCTCGTAGGACCAGAAATTGCATGGGATTCATCTCCATTTAGGACTGGGAAACAAATGCTAGCTTGCCTTACAAGAAACACACTCTGCTTTTGAGAAAAGAGCACTCTTCTACTCTACTGTGTTTCCTATAGGGCCAGAACAGTGAGCTTGCTCAGAACAATAGAACTGTGCTTCCTACACACAAGGACCATATCTAGTTCAACTCTTCTTAGAAACTGACAAGAACAGTAGCTCCTCTTCAGTCCAATACACTGTACGTGCTGGGAACAGACGAGAGTGCTATTTGCACTGTGTATGGCAAAGGGAGCACAATAGTGACTTTCCTTACCAGAAAACAACTCTTGCTCCTAGTACCAGAAACTGCATGTGATTCAAATCCATTTAGGACTGGGAAACAAACTCTAGCTCGCCCTACAAGAAACACACTCTGCTTTTGATAAAAGAGCACTCTTCTACTCTACTGTGTTTCCTATAGGGCCAGAACAGTGAGCTTGCTCAGAACAAAAGAACTGTGCTTCCTACACACACGGGCCATATCTAGTTCAACTCTGCTCAGGAAACTGACAAGAACAGTAGACCCTCTTCAGTCCAATACACTGTACTTGCTGGGAACAGACGCCAGTGCTATTTGCACTGTGTATGGCAATTGGACCACAATAGTGACTCATCTTACCAGAAAACAACTCTTGCTCATAGGACAAAAAACTGCATGTGACTCAACTCCATTTAGGACTGGGAAACAAACTCTAGCTCGCTTTACAAGAAACACACTCTGCTTTTGAGAAAAGAGCACTCTTCTACTCTACTGTGTTTCCTATGGGGTCCGAACAGTGAGCTTGCTTAGAAAAAAAGAACTGTGCTTACTACACACACGTGTCATATCTAGTTCAACTCTGCTTAGGAAACTGACAAGAACAGTAGCTCCTCTTCTTTCCAATACACTGTACTTCCTGGGAGCAGACGCGAGTGCTATTTGCACTGTGTGTGGCTAAAGGAGCACAATAGTTACTTCCTTACCAGAAAACAACGCTTGCTCGTAGGACCAAAAACTGCATGTGATTCAACTCCATTTTGGACTGGGAAACAAACGCTATCTCGACTTAAAAGAAATACACTCTGCTTTTGAGAAAAGAGTACTCTTCTACTCTACTGTGTTTCCTATGGGGTCTGAACAGTGAGCTTGCTCAGAACAAAAGAACTGTGCTTCCTACACACACGGGCCATATGTAGTTCAACTCTGCTTAGGAAACTGACAGGAACATTAGCTCCTCTTCAGTCCAATACACTGTACTTGCTGGGAGCAGAAGCGAGTGCTATTTGCACTGTATATGACATTGGGAGCTCAATAGTGACTCTTCTTACCAGAAAACAACTCTTGCTTGTAGGACCAAAAACTGCATGTGATTCAACTCCATTTAGGACTCAGAAACAAACGCTAGCTCTCCTTACAAGAAACACACTCTGCTTTTGAGAAAAGAGCACGCTTCTACTCTACTGTGTTTCCTATAGGGCCAGAATAGTCAGCATGCTCAGAACAAAAGAACTGTGCTTCCTGCACACACGGACCATATCTAGTTCAACTCTGCTTAGGAAACTGACAAGAAGAGTAGATCCTCTTCAGTCCAATACACTGTACATGCTGGGAACAGACGCCCGTGCTATTTGCCCTGTGTATGACAATGGGAGCACAATAGTGACTCTTCTTACCAGAAAACAACTCTTGCTCGTAACACCAGAAACTGCATGGGATTCATCTCCATTTAGAACTGGGAAAAAACGCTAGCTTGCCTTACAAGAAACACACTCTGCTTTTGAGAAAAGAGCACTCTTCTACTCTACTGTGTTTCCTATGGTGTCAGAACAGTGAGCTAGCTCAGAACAAAAGAACTGTGCTTCCTACACACACGGGCCATATCTAGTTCAACTCTGGTTAGAAAACTGACAAGAACACTATCTCCTCTTCTGTCCAATACACTGTACTTGCTAGGAGCAGACATGAGTGCTATTTGCACTGTGTATGGCAATGGGAGCACAATAGTGACTCTTCTTACCAGAAAACAACTCTTGCTCGAAGGACCAGAAACTGCAAGGGATTCACCTCCGTTTCTGACTGGGAAACAAACACTAGCTAGCCTTACAAGAAACACACTCTGCTTTTGAGAAAAGAGCACTCTTCTACTCTACTGTGGTTCCTATAAGGCCAGAAGAGTGAGCTTGCTTAGAACAAAAGAACTTGCTTCCTACACACACGGGCCATATCAGGTTCAACTCTGCTTAGGAAACTGACTAGAACAGTAGATCCTCCTCAGTCCAATACACTGTACATGCTGGGAACAGACACCCGTGCTATTTGCCCTGTGTATGACAATGGGAGCGTAATTGTGACCCTTCTTACCAGAAAACAACTCTTGCTCGTAGGACCAGAAACTCCATGGGATTCAACTCCATTTATGACTGGGAAACGAATGCTAGCTCACCTTACAAGAAACACACTCTGCTTCTGAGAAAAGAGCACTCTTCTACTCTACTGTGTTTCCTATGGTGTCCGAACAGTGAGCTTTCTCAGAAAAAAGAACTGTGCTTCCTACACACACGGGCCATATCTAGTTCAACTCTGCTTAGGAAACTGACAAGAACAGTATCTCCTCTTCAGTCCAATACACTGTACTTGCTGGCAGCAGACACGAGTGCTATTTGCACTGTTTATGGCAATGGGAGCGCAATAGTGACTCTTCTTACCAGAAAACAACTCTTGCTCGTAGGACCAGAATCTGCATGGGATTCAACTTCGTTTCTGACTGGGAAACAAACACTAGCTAGCCTTACAAGAAACACACTCTGCCTTTGAGAAAAGAGCACTCTTCTACTCTACTGTTTTTCCTATAGGGCCAGAACAGTGAGCTTGCTCAGAACAATAGAACTGTGCTTCCTACACACACGGACCATATCTAGTTCAACTCTTCTTAGGAAACTGACAAGAACATTAGCTCCTCTTCAGTCCAATACACTGTACGTGCTGGGAACAGACGCGAGTGCTATTTGCACTTTGTATGGCAAAGGGAGCACAATAGTGACTTTCCTTACCAGAAAACAACTCTTGCTCATAGTACCAGAAACTGCATGTGATTCAAATCCATTTAGGACTGGGAAACAAACTCTAGCTCACCCTACAAGAAACACACTCTGCTTTTGAGAAAAGAGCACTCTTCTACTCTACTGTGTTTCCTATAGGGCCAGAACAGAGAGCTTGCTCAGAACAAAAGAACTGTGCTTCCTACACACACGGGCCATATCTAGTTCAACTCTGCTTAGGAAACTGACAAGAACAGTAGCTCCTATTCAGTCCAATACACTGTACTTGCTGGGAACAGACTCGAGTGCTATTTGCACTGTGTATGGCAAGGGAATGCAATAGTGACTCTTCTTACCAGAAAACAACTCTTGCTTGCAGGACCAGAAACTGCGTGGGATTCACCTCCGTTTCTGACTGGGAAACAAGCACTAGCTAGCCTTACAAGAAACACACTCTGCTTTTGAGAAAAGAGCACTCTTCTACTCTACTGTGTTTACAATGGAGTCCGAACAGTGAGCTTCCTCAGAACAAAAGAATTGTGCTTACTACACACACGGGTCATATCTAGTTCAACTCTGCTTAGGAAACTGACAAGAACAGAAGCTCCTCTTCTTTCCAATACACTGTACTTGCTGGGAGAAGACGCGAGCGCTATTTGAACTATGTGTGGCTAAGGGAGCAAAATAGTGATTTTCCTTACCAGAAAACAACTCTTGCTCGTAGGAACAAAAACTGCATGTGATTCAACTCCATTTAGGACTGGGAAACAAACTCTAGCTCGCCTTACTAGAAACACACTCTGCTTTTGAGAAAAGAGCACGCTTCTACTCTACTGTGTTTCCTATAGAGCCAGAAGAGTGAGCTTGCTCAGAACAAAAGAACTCTTCTTCCTACACACACGGGCCATTTCTAGTTCAACTCTGCTTTGGAAACTGACAAGAACAGTAGATCCTCTTCAGTCCAAGACATTGCACATGCTGGGAACAAACGACAGTGCTATTTGCGCTGTGTATGACAATGGGAGCATATTAGTGACTCTTCTAACCAGAAAACAACTCTTGCTCGTAGGACCAGAAATTGCATGGGATTCATCTCCATTTAGGACTGGGAAACAAATGCTAGCTTGCCTTACAAGAAACACACTCTGCTTTTGAGAAAAGAGCACTCTTCTACTCTACTGTGTTTCCTATGGTGTCCGAACAGTGAGCTAGCTCAGAACAAAAGAAGTGTGCTTCCTACACACACGGGCCATATCTAGTTCAACTCTGGTTAGAAAACTGACAAGAACACTATCTCCTCTGCTGTCCAATACAATGTACTTGCTAGGAGCAGACATGAGTGCTATTTGCACTGTGTATGGCAATGGGAGCACAATAGTGACTCTTCTTACCAGAAAACAACTCTTGCTCGTAGGACCAGAAACTGCATGGGATTCAACTCCGTTTCTGACTGGGAAACAAACACTAGCTAGCCTTACAAGAAACACACTCTGCTTTTGAGAAAAGAGCACTCTTCTACTCTACTGTGTTTCCTATAAGGCCAGAAGAGTGAGCTTGCTTAGAACAAAAGAACTGTGCTTCCTACACACACGGGCCATATCAGGTTCAACTCTGCTTAGGAAACTGACAAGAACAGTAGATCCTCCTCAGTCCAATACACTGTACATGCTGGGAACAGACACCCGTGCTATTTGCCCTGTGTATGACAATGGGAGCGTAATTGTGACCCTTCTTACCAGAAAACAACTCTTGCTCGTAGGACCAGAAACTCCATGGGATTCAACTCCATTTATGACTGGGAAACGAATGCTAGCTCACCTTACAAGAAACACACTCTGCTTCTGAGAAAAGAGCACTCTTCTACTCTACTGTGTTTCCTATGGTGTCCGAACAGTGAGCTTTCTCAGAAAAAAGAACTGTGCTTCCTACACACACGGGCCATATCTAGTTCAACTCTGCTTAGGAAACTGACAAGAACAGTATCTCCTCTTCAGTCCAATACACTGTACTTGCTGGGAGCAGACATGAGTGCTATTTGCACTGTGTATGGCAATGGGAGCGCAATAGTGACTCTTCTTACCAGAAAACAACTCTTGCTCGTAGGACCAGAATCTGCATTGGATTCAACTCGTTTCTGACTGGGAAACAAACACTAGCTAGCCTTACAAGAAACACACTCTGCCTTTGAGAAAAGAGCACTCTTCTACTCTACTGTTTTTCCTATAAGGCCAGAACAGTGAGATTGCTCAGAACAATAGAACTGTGCTTCCTACACACACGGACCATATCTAGTTCAACTCTTCTTAGGAAACTGACAAGAACATTAGCTCCTCTTCAGTCCAATACACTGTACGTGCTGGGAACAGACGCGAGTGCTATTTGCACTGTGTATGGCAAAGGGAGCACAATAGTGACTTTCCTTACCAGAAAACAACTCTTGCTCATAGTAGCAGAAACTGCATGTGATTCAAATCCATTTAGGACTGGGAAACAACTCTAGCTCACCCTACAAGAAACACACTCTGCTTTTGAGAAAAGAGCACTCTTCTACTCTACTGTGTTTCCTATAGGTTCAGAACAGTGAGCTTGCTCAGAACAAAAGAACTGTGCTTCCTACACACACGGGCTATATCTAGTTCAACTCTGCATAGGAAACTGACAAGAACAGTAGCCTTTCTTCTGTCTAATACAATGTACTTGCTGGGAGCAGACCCGAGAGCTATTTGCACTGTGTATGACAATGGGAACTCAATAGTGACTCTTCCCACCAGAAAACAACTCTTGCTCGTAGGACCAGAAACTGCATGTGATTCAACTCCATTTAGGACTGGGAAACAAAACATAGCTCGCCTTAGAAGAAACACACTCTGCTTTTGAGAAAAGAGCACTCTTCTACTCTACTGTGTTTCTTATAGGGCCAGAACAGTGAGCTTGCTCAGAACAAAAGAACTTTGCTTCCTACACACACGGGCCATATCTAGTTCAACTCTGCTTAGGAAACTGACAAGAAGAGTAGAACCTCTTCAGTCCAAATCACTATACATGCTGGGAACAGACGCCCGTGCTATTTGCCCTGTGTATGACAATGGGAGCACAATAGTGACTCTTCTTACCAGAAAACAACTCTTGCTCGTAGGACCAGAATCTTCATGGGATTCAACTCCATTTAGGACTGGGAAACAAACGCTAGCTCCCCTTACAAGAAACACACTCTGCTTTTGAGAAAAGAGCATTCTTCTACTCTACTGTGTTTCCTAAAGTGCCAAAACAGTGAGCTTGCTCAGAACAAAAGAACTGTGCTTCCTACACTCGGGCCATATCTAGTTCAACTCTGCTTAGGAAACTGACAAGAACAGTAGCTCCTCTTCAGTCCATTACACTGTACTTGCTAGGAGCAGACGCGAGTGCTATTTGCACTGTGTATGGCAATGGGAGCTCAATAGTGACTCTTCTTACCAGAAAACAACTCTTGCTCATAGGACCAGAAACTGCATGGGATTCAACTTCATTTCTCACTGGGAAACAAACACTAGCTAGCCTTACAAGAAACACACTCTGCTTTTGAGAAAAGAGCACTCTTCTACTCTACTGTGTTTCCTATAGGTTCAGAACAGTGAGCTTGCTCAGAACAAAAGAACTGTGCTTCCTACACACACGGGCCATATCTAGTTCAACTCTGCTTAGGATACTGACAAGAACAGTAGCTCCTATTCAGTCCAATACACTGTACTTGCTGGGAACAGACTCGAGTGCTATTTGCACTGTGTATGGCAAGGGTACGCAATAGTGACTCTTCTTACCAGAAAACAACTCTTGCTTGCAGGACCAGAAACTGCATGGGATTCACCTCCGTTTCTGACTGGGAAACAAACACTAGCTAGCCTTACAAGAAACACACTCTGCTTTTGAGAAAAGAGCACTCTTCTACTCTACTGTGTTTACAATGGAGTCCGAACAGTGAGCTTGCTCAGAACAAAAGAACTGTGCTTACTACACACACGGGTCATATCTAGTTCAACTCTGCTTAGGAAACTGACAAGAACAGAAGCTCCTCTTCTTTCCAATACACTGTACTTGCTGGGAGAAGACGCGAGCGCTATTTGAACTGTGTGTGGCTAAGGGAGCAAAATAGTGATTTTCCTTACCAGAAAACAACTCTTGCTCGTAGGAACAAAAACTGCATGTGATTCAACTCCATTTAGGACTGGGAAACAAACCCTAGCTCGCCTTACTTGAAACACACTCTGCTTTTGAGAAAAGAGCACGCTTCTACTCTACTGTGTTTCCTATAGAGCCAGAAGAGTGAGCTTGCTCAGAACAAAAGAACTGTGCTTCCTACACACACGGCCATTTCTAGTTCAACTCTGCTTTGGAAACTGACAAGAACAGTAGATCCTCTTCAGTCCAAGACATTGCACATGCTGGGAACAAACGACAATGCTATTTGCCCTGTGTATGACAATGGGAGCATAATAGTGACTCTTCTAACCAGAAAACAACTCTTGCTCGTAGGACCAGAAATTGCATGGGATTCATCTCCATTCAGGACTGGGAAACAAATGCTAGCTTGCCTTACAAGAAACACACTCTGCTTTTGAGAAAAGAGCACTCTTCTACTCTACTGTTTTTCCTATGGGGTCCGAACAGTGAGCTTGCTCAGAACAAAAGAACTGTGCTTCCTACACACACGGGCCATATCTAGTTCAACTCTGGTTAGAAAACTGACAAGAACAGTATCTCCTCTTCTGTCCAATACACTGTACTTGCTGGGAACAGACGCGAGTGCTATTTGCACTGTGTATGGCAATGGGAGCGCAATAGTGACTCTTCTTACCAGAAAACAACTCTTGCTCGTAGGACCAGAAACTGCATGGGATTCAACTCCGTTTCTGACTGGGAAACAAACACTAGCTAGCCTTACAAGAAACACACTCTGCTTTTGAGCAAAGCGCACTCTACTACTCTACTGTGTTTCCTATAAGGCCAGAACAGTGAGCTTGCTCAGAACAAAAGAACTGTGATTCCTACACACATGGGCCATATCTAGTTCAACTCTGCTTTGGAAACTGACAAGAACAGTAGCTCCTCTTCAGTCCAATACACTGTACTTGCTGGGAGCAGACCCGAGTGCTATTGCACTGTGTATGGCAAAGGGAGCACCATAGTGACTTTCCTTACCAGAAAACAACTCTTGCTCGTAGTACCAGAAACTGAATGTGATTCAATTCCTTTTAGGACTGGGAAACAAACGCTAGCTCGACTTACAAGAAACACACTCTGCTTTTGAGAAAAGATCACTCGCCTACTCTACAGTGTTTCCTATGGGGTCCGAACAGTGAGCTTGCTCAGAACAAAAGAACTGTGCTTCCTACACACACGGGCCATATCTAGTTCAACTCTGCTTAGGAAACTGACAAGAACAGTAGATCCTCCTCAGTCCAATACACTGTACATGCTGGGAACAGGCACCCGTGCTATTTGCCCTGTGTATGACAATGGGAGCGTAATTGTGACTCTTCTTACCAGAAAACAACTCTTGATCGTAGGACCAGAAACTGCATGAGATTCAACTCCACTTATGACTGGGAAACGAATGCTAGCTCGCCTTACAAGAAACACACTCTGCTTTTGAGAAAAGAGCACTCTTCTACTCTACTGTGTTTCCTATGGTGTCCAAACAGTGAGCTTGCTCACAAAAAAAGAACTGTGCTTCCTACACACACGGGCCATATCTAGTTCAACTCTGCTTCAGAAACTGACAAGAACAGTATCTCCTCTTCAGTCCAATACACTGTACTTGCTGGGAGCAGACACGAGTGCTATTTGCACTGTGTATGGCATTGGGAGCGCAATAGTGACTCTTCTTTCCAGAAAACAACTCTTGCTCGTAGGACCAGAAACTGCATGGGATTCAACTTCGTTTCTGACTGGGAAACAAACACTAGCTAGCCTTACAAGAAACACGCTCTGCTTTTGAGAAAAGAGCACTCTTCTACTCTACTGTGTTTCCTATAAGGCCAGAACAGTGAGCTTGCTCAGAACAATAGAACTGTGCTTCCTACAAACACGGACCATATCTAGTTCAACTCTTCTTAGGAAACTGACAAGAACAGTAGCTCCTCTTCAGTCCAATACAGTGTACGTGCTGGGAACAGATGCGAGTGCTATTTGCACTGTGTATGGCAAAGGGAGCACAATAGTGACTTTCCTTACCAGAAAACAACTCTTGCTCCTAGTACCAGAAACTGCATGTGATTCAAATCCATTTAGGACTGGGAAACAAACTCTAGCTCACCCTACAAGAAACACACTCTGCTTTTGAGAAAAGAGCACTCTTCTTCTCTACTGTGTTTCCTATAGGGTCCGAACAGTGAGCTTGCTCAGAACAAAAGAACTGTGCTTCCTACACACACGGGCCATATCTAGTTCAACTCTGCTCAGGAAACTGACAAGAACAGTAGCTCCTCTTCAGTCCAATACACTGTACATGCTGGGAACAGACGCCAGTGCTATTTGCCCTATGTATGACAATGGGAGCTCAATAGTGACTTTTCTTACCGGAAAAAAAATATTGCTCGTAGGACCAGAAGCTGCATGGGATTCAATGCCATTTAGGACTGGGAAACAAACGCTAGCTCGCCTTACAAGAAACACACTCTGCTTTTGAGAAAAGAGCACTCTTCTACTCTACTGTGTTTCCTATGTGCTCGGAACCGTGAGCTTGCTCAGAAAAAAGAACTGTGCTTCCTACAGACATGGGCCATATCTAGTTCAACTCTGCATAGGAAACTGACAAGAACAGTAGCTCCTCTTCTGTCTAATACAATGTACTTGCTGGGAGCAGACGCGAGAGCTATTTGCACTGTGTATGACAAAGGGAGCTCAATAGTGACACTTCCCATCAGAAAATAACTCTTGCCTGTAGGACCAGAAACTGCATGTGATTCAACTCCATTTAGGACTGGGAAACAAACACTACCTCGACTTACAAGAAACACACTCCGCTTTTGAGAAAAGAGCACTCTTCTACTGTAAGGTGTTTCCTATGGTGTCCGAACAGTGAGCTTGCTCAGAACAAAAGAACTGTGCTTCCTACACACAGGGGTCATGTCCAGTTCAATTCTGCTTAGCAAACTGACAAGAACAGTAGCTCATCTTCAGTCCAATACACTGTACTTGCTGCGAATAGACGTGAGTGCTTTTTGCCCTGTGTATGGCAATGGGAACAAAATAGTGACTCTTCTTACCAGAAAACAACTCTTGCTTGTAGGACCCGAAACTGCATGGGATTCAACTCCATTTCGGACTGGGAAACAAATGCTAGCTCACCTTACAAGAAACATACTCTGCTTTTGAGAAAACAGCACTCTTCTACTCTACTGTGTTTCCTATGGGGTCTGAACAGTGCGCTTGCTTAGAACAAAAGAACTGTGTGCTTCCTACACACACGGCATATATCTAGTTCAACTCTGCTTAGGAAACTGACAAGAACAGTAGCTCATCTTCAGTCCAATACACTGTACTTGCTGCGAACAGACGCGAGTGCTATTTGCACAGTGTATGGCAATGGGAGCACAATAGTGACTCTTCTTACCAGAAAACATCTCTAGCTCGTAGGACCAAAAACTACATGTGATTCAACTCCATTTAGGACTGGGAAACAAACTCTATCTCGCCTTACAAGAAACACACTCTGCTTTTGAGAAAAGAGCACTCTTCTACTCTATTGTGTTTCCTGTAGGGCCAAAACAGTGAGCTTGCTCAGAACAAAAGAACTGTGCTTCCTACACACACGGTCATATCTAGTTCAATTCTGCTTAAAAAACTGACAAGAATAGTAGATCCTCTTCAGTCCAATACACTGTACTTGCTGGGAACAGATGCGAGTGCTATTTGCCCTGTGTATGACAATGGGAGCGCAATAGTGACTCTTCATAACAGAAAACAACTCTTGCTCGTAGGACCAGAAACTGCATGGGATTCAACTCCATTTCTGACTGGGAAACAAACACTAGCTCGACTTACAAGAAACACACTCTGCTTTTGAGAAAAGAGCACTCTTCTACTCTACAGTGTTTCCTATGGGATCCGAACAGTGAGCTTGCTGAGAACAAAACAACTGTGCTTCCTACACACACGGGCCATATCTAGTTCAATTCTGCTTAGGAAATTGACAAGAACAGTAGCTCCTATTCAGTCCAATACACTGTACTTGCTGGGAACAGAAGCGAGTGCTATTTGCACTGTATATGCCAATGGGAGCCCAATAGTGACTCTTCTTACCAGAAAACAACTCTTGCTCGTAGGACCAAAAACTGCATGGGATTCAACTCCATTTAGGACTGGGAAACAAACGCTAGCTCGCCTTACAAGAAACACACTCTGCTTTAGAGAAAAGAGTACTCTTCTACTCTACTGTGTTTCCTATAGGGCCAGAATTGTGAGCTTGCTCAGAACAAAAGAACTGTGTTTCCTACACACACGGGCCATATCTAGATCAATTCTGCTTAGGAAACTGACAAGGACAGTAGATCCTCTTCAGTCAAATACACTGTACATGCTCGGAACAGACGCCAGTGCTATTTGCCCTGTGTATGACAATGGGAGCCCAATAGTGACTCTTCTTACCAGAAAACAACTCTTGCTCGTAGGACCAAAAACTGCATGGGATTCAACTCCATTTCTGACTGGGAAACAAACACTAGCTCGACTTACAAGAAACACACTCTGCTTTTGAGAAAAGAGCACTCTTCTACTCTATTGTGTTTCCTATAGGGCCAAAACAGTGAGCTTGCTCAGAACAAAAGAACTGTGCTTCTTACACACACGGTCATATCTAGTTAAATTCTGCTTAAAAACTGAAAAGAATAGTAGATCCTCTTCAGTCCAATACACTGTACTTGCTGGGAACAGACGCGAGTGCTATTTACCCTGTGTATGACAATGGGAGCGCAAAAGTTACTCTTCTTACCAGAAAACAACTCTTGCTCGTAGGACCAAAAACTGCTTGTGATTCAACTCCATTTTGGACTGGGAAACAGACAATATCTCGCCTTACAAGAAACACACTCTGGTTTTGAGAAAAGATAACTCTTCTACTCTACTGTGTTTCCTATATTGCCAGAACAGTGAGTTTTCTGAGAACAAAAGAACTGTGCTTCCTACACAAACGGGCCATATCTAGTTCAATTCTGCTTAGGAATCTGACAAGAACAGTAGCTCCTCTTCAGTCCAATACACTGTACTTGCTGGGAACAGACGCGAGTGCTATTTGCAGTGTATGTGGCAATTGGAGCACAATACTGAATCTTCTTATCAGAAAACAACTCTTGCTCTTAGGACCAGAAACTGCATGGGATTCAACTCCATTTCGGACTTGGAAACAAACGCTAGCTCGCCTTACAAGAAACACACTCTGCTTTTGAGAAAAGAGCACTCTTCTACTCTACGGTGTTTTTCTATGGGGTCTGAACAGTGAGCTTGCTCAGAAAAACAAAACTGTGCTTCCTACACAAACGCTATTATCTAGTTCAATTCTGCTCGGGAACTGACAAGAACAGCAGATCCTCTTCATTCCAATACACTGTACATGCTGGGAATAGACGCCAGTGCTATTTGCCCTGTGTTTGACAATGGGAGCGCAACAGTGACTATTCTTACCAGAAAACAACTCTTGCTGGTAGGACCAGAAACTGCATGGGATTCAACTCCATTTAGGACTGGGAAACAAACGCTAGCTCGCCTTACAAGAAACACACTCTCCTTTTGAGAAAAGAGCACTCTTCTACTCTACTGTGTTTCCTATAGGCCCAGAATAGTGAGCTTGCTAAGACCAAAGAACTGTGCTTCCTACACACACGGGCTATATCTAGTTCAACTCTGCTTAGGAAACTGACAAGAACAGTTGGTCCTCTTCAGTCCAATACACTGTACATGCTGGGAACAGACTCCAGTGCTATTTGCCCTGTGTATGATAATGGGAGCGCAATAGAGACTCTTCTTACCAGAAAACAACTCTTGCTCGTAGGTTCTGAAACTGCATGGGATTCAACTCCATTTCTGTCTGGGAAACAAACACTACCTCGACTTACAAGAAACACACTCTGCTTTTGAGAAAAGAGCACTCTTCTACTGTAAGGTGTTTCCAATGGTGTCCGAACAGTGAGCTTGCTCAGAACAAAAGAACTGTGCTTCCTACACACAGGGGTCATGTCCAGTTCAATTCTGCTTAGCAAACTGACAAGAACAGTAGCTCATCTTCAGTCCAATACACTGTACTTGCTGCGAATAGACGTGAGTGCTTTTTGCCCTGTGTATGGCAATGGGAACAAAATAGTGACTCTTCTTACCAGAAAACAACTCTTGCTTGTAGGACCAGAAACTGCATGTGATTCAACTCCATTTAGGACTGGGAAACAAACGCTAGCTCGCCTTAGAAGAAACACACTCTGCTTTTGAGAAAAGAGCACTCTTCTACTTTACTGTGTTTCCTACAGGGACAGAAGAGTGAGCTTGCTCAGAACAAAAGAACTGTGCTTCCTACACACACAGGCCATATCTAGTTGAACTCTGCTTAGGAAACTGACAAGAACGGTAGCTCCTCTTCAGTCCAATACACTGTACTTGCTGGGAACACACGTGAGTGCTATTTGAACTGTGTAGGGCAAAGGGAGCCCAATAGTGACTTTCCTTACCAGAAAACATCCCTTGCTTATAGGACCAAAAACTGCATGTGATTCAACTCCATTTAGGACTGGGAAACAAACGCTAGCTCACCTTAAAAGAAACACACTCTGCTTTTGAGAAAAGAGCACTCTTCTTCTCTACTGTGTTTCCTATAGGGCAAGGACAGTGAGCCTGCTCAGAACAAAAGAACTGTGCTTCCTACACACACGGGCTATATCTAGTTCAACTCTGCTTAGGAAACTGACAAGAACAGTAGCTCCTCTTCAGTCCAATACACTTTACTTGCTAGGAGCAGACGCGAGTGCAATTTGCACTGTGTATGGCAATGGTAGCACAATAGTGACTCTTCTTACCAGAAAACAACTCTTGCTCGCAAGACCAGAAACTGCATGTGATTCCACTCCATTATGGTCTGGGAAACAAACGCTAGCTCGCCTTACAAGAAACACACTCTGCTTTTGAGAAAAGAGCACTCTTCTACTCTACTGTGTTTCCTATAGGCCAGAAGAGTGAGCTTGCTCAGAACAAAAGAACTGTGCTTCCTACACACACGGGCCATATCTAGTTCAACTCTGCTAAGGAAACTGACAAGAACTGTAGATCCTCTTCAATCCAATACACTTTACATGCTGGGATCAGACGCCAGTGCTATTTGCCCTGTGTATGACAATGGGAGCGCAACAGTGACTCTTCTTACCAGAAAACAACTCTTGCTCATAGGACAAGAAACTGCATGTGATTGAACTCCATTTAGGACTGGGAAACAATCGCTAGCTCGCCTTACAAGAAACACATTCTGCTTTTGAGAAAAGAGCACTCTTCTACTCTACTGTGTTTCCTACAGTGCCAGAAGAGTGAGCTTGCTCAGAACAAAAGAAGTGTACTTCCTGCACACACGGGCCATATCTAGTTCAACTTTGCTTAGGAAACAGACAAGAACAGTAGATCCTCTTCAGTCCAATACACTGTACATCCTGGGAACAGATGCGAGTCCTATTTGCCCTGTGTATGGAAATGGGAACACAATAGTGACTCTTCTTAGTAGAAAACAACTCTTGCTTGTAGGTCCAGAAACTGCATGTGATTCAACTCCATTTAGGACTGGGAAACAAAAGCTAGCTCGCCTTACAAGAAACACACTCTGCTTTTGAGAAAAGAGCACTCTTCTACTCTACTGTGTTTCCTATAGGGCCAAAACAGTGAGCATGCTCAGAACAAAAGAACTGTGCTTCCTACACACACCGGCCATATCTAGTTCAACTCTGCTTAGGAAACTGACAAGAACAGTAGATCCTCTTCACTCCAATACACTGTAAATGCTGGGAACAGACGCCAATGCTATTTGCCCTGTGTATGACAATGGGAGCGCAATAGTGACTCTTCTTACCAGAAAACAACTCTTGCTCCTAGGATCAGAAACTGCATGTGATTCAACTCCATTTAGGACTGGGAAACAAACACTAGCTCGCCTTAAAAGAAACACACTCTGCTTTTGAGAAAAGAGCACTCTTCTACTCTACTGTGTTTCCTATGGGGTCCGAACAGTGAGCTTGCTCAGAACAAAAGAACTGTGCTTCCTACACACACGGGCCATATCTAGTTCAACTCTGCTTAGGAAACTGACAAGAACAGTAGCTCCTCTTCTGTCCAATACACTGTACTTGCAAAGAACAGTAGCAAGTGTTGTTTGCACTGTGTATGGCAGTAGCATCGCAATAGTGACTCTTCTTACCAGAAAACAACTCTTGCTCATAGGACAAGAACCTCCATGTAATTCAACTCCATTTAGGACTGGGAAACAAACGCTAGCTCGCCTTACAAGAAACACACTCTGCTTTTGAGAAAAGAGCACCCTTCTACTCTATTGTGTTTCCTACGGGGTCCAAACATTTAGGTTGCTCAGAACAGAAAACTGTGCTTCCTACACACGGACCATATCTAGTTCAACTCTGCTTAGGAAACCGACAAGAACAGTAGCTCCTCTTCAGTCCGATACACTGTAATTGCTGGGAACAGAGGCGAGTGCTATTTGCACTGTGTATGGCAATGGGAGCACAATAGTGACTTTCCTTACCAGAAAACAACTCTTGCTCGTAGGACCAGAAACTGCATGTGATTCAACTCCATTTCTTACTGGGAAACAAACACTAGGTCGCCTTACAAGAAACACACCCTGCTTTTGAGAAAAGAGCACTCTTCTACTCTACTGTGTTTCCTATGTGGTCAAAACAGTGAGCTTGCTCAGAACAAAAGAACTGAGCTTCCTACACACACAGGCCATATCTCGTTCAACTCTGCTTAGGAAACTGACAACAACAGTAGCTACTCTTCAGTCCGATACACTGTACTTGCTGGGAACAGACACGAGTGCTTTTTGCTCTGTGCATGGCAATGGGAGCACAATAGTGACTCTTCTTACCAGAAAAAAACTCTTGCTCGTAGGACCAGAAACTGCATGAGATTCAACTCCATTTAGGACTGGGAAACAAACGCTAGCTCGCATTACAAGAAACACACTCTGCTTTTGAGAAAAGAGCCCTCTTATACTCTAAAGTGTTTCCTATAGGGCCAGAACAGTGAGCTTGCTCAGAAAAAAAAACTGTGCTTCCTACACACACGGGCCATATCTAGTTCAACTCTGCTTAGGAAACTGACAAAAACAGTAGCTCCTCTTCAGTCCGGTACACTGTACTAGCTGGGAACACACGCGAGTGCTATTTGCACTGTGTATGGCAATGGGAGCGCCATAGTGACTTTCCTTAAAAGAAAACAACTCTTGCTCGTAGGAACAGAAACTGCATGGGATTCAACTCCATTTAGGACTGGGAAACAAATGCTAGCTCGCCTTACAAGAAACACACTCTGCTTTTGAGAAAAGAGCACTCATCTACTCTACTGTGTTTCCTATGGGGTCCAAAAAGTGAGCTTGCTCAGAACAGAAAACTGTGCTTCCTACACACGGACCATATCTAGTTCAACTCTGCTTATGAAACTGACAAGAACACTAGCTCCTCTTCAGTCCGATACACTGTAATTGCTTGGAACAGACTCGAGTGCTATTTGCACTGTGTTTGGCAATGGGAGCACAATAGTGACTCTTCTTACCAGAAAACAACTCTTGCTCGTAGGACCAGAAACTGCATGAGATTCAACTCCATTTAGGACTGGGAAACAAATGCTAGCTCGCATTACAAGAAACACACTCTGCTTTTGAGAAAAGAGCCCTCTTATTCTCTAAAGTGTTTCCTATAGGGCCAGAACAGTGATCTTGCTCAGAAAAAAAAAAACTGTGCTTCCTACACACACGGGCCATATCTAGTTCAACTCTGCTTAGGAAACTGACAAAAACAGTAACTCCTCTTCAGTACGATACCCTGTACTAGCTGGGAACACACGCGAGTGCTATTTGCACTGTGTATGGCAATGGGAGTGCAATAGTGACTTTTCTTACCAGAAAACAACTCTTGCTCGTAGGCCAAAAAACTGCATGTGATTCAACTCCATTTAGGACTGGGAAACAAACGCTAGCTCGCCTTACAAGAAACACACTCTGCTTTAGAGAAAAGAGCACTCTTCTACTCTACTGTGTTTCCTGTAGGGCCAGAACAGTGAGCTTGCTCAGAACTAAAGAACTGTGCTTCCTACACACGGGCCATATCTAGTTCATCTCTGCTTAGGAAACTGACAAGAGCAGTAGCTCCTCTTCAGTCTGATACACTGTAATTGCTGGGAACAGACACGAGTGCTATTTGCACTGTGTATGGCAATGTGAGCGCAAAGTGACTTTCCTTACCAGAAAACAACTCTTGCTTGTAGGACCAGAACCTGCATGGGATTCAACTCCATTTAGGACTGGGAAACAAATGCTATCTCCCCTTACATGAATCACACTCTGCTTTTGAGAAAAGAGCACTCTTCTACTCTACTGTGTTTCCTATGTGGTCCAAACAGTGAGCTTGCTCAGAACAAAAGAACTGTGCTTCCTACACACGGGAAATATCTCGTTCAACTCTGCTTAGGAAACTGACAAGAACAGTAGCTCCTCTTCAGTCCGGTACACTGTACTTGCTGGGAACAGACGCGAGTGCTATTTGCACTGTGTATGGCAATGGGAGCACAATAGTGACTTCCTTACCAGAAAACAACTCTTGCTCGAAGGACCAGAAACTGCATGTGAATCCACTCCATTTAAAACTGGGAAACAAACGCTGGTCGACTTACAAGAAACACACTCTGCTTTTGAGAAAAGAGCACTGTTCTACTCTACTGTGTTTCCTATAGTGCCAGAACAGTGAGCTTGCTCAGAACAAAAGAACTGTGCTTCCTACACACACGGCCATATCTAGTTCAACTCTGCTTAGGAACCTGACAAGAACAGTAGATCCTGTTGAGTCCAATACACTGTACATACTGGGAACAGACGCGAGTGCTTTTTGCCCTGTGTATGACAATTGGAGCACAATAGTGACTCTTCTTACCAGAAAACAGCTCTTGCTCGTAGGACAGGAAACTCCATGTGATTCAACTCCATTTAGGACTGGGAAAAAAACGCTAGCTGGCCTTACAAGAAACACACTCTGCTTAGATAAAAGAGCACTCTTCTACTCTACTGTGTTTCCTATAGGGCCAGAACAGTGAGCTTGCTCAGAACAAAAGAACTGTGCTTCCTACACACACGGGCCATATCTAGTTCAACTCTGCTTAGGAAACTGACAAGAACAGTAGCTCCTCTTCAGTCCAATACACTGTACTTGCTGGGAACAGACACGAGTGCTATTTGCACTGTGTATCGCAATGGGTGGGCAATAGTGACTTTCCTTACCAGAAAACAACTCTTGCTCGTAGGACCAGAAACTGTATGTGATTCAACTCCATTTAGGACTGGGAAACAAATGCTAGCTCGCCTTACAATAAACACAATCTGCTTTAGAGAAAAGAGCACTCTTCTACTCTACTGTGTTTCCTATGGGGTCCGAACAGTGAGCTTGCTCAGAACAAAAAAACTGTGCTTCCTACACACATGGCCATATCTAGTTCAATTCTGCTTATAAACCTGACAAGAACAGTAGATCCTCTTCAGTCCAATACCCTGTACATGCTGGGAACAGACAACAGTGCTATTTGTTCTGTGTATGGCAATGGCAGCGCAATAGTGACTCTTCTTTCCAGAAAACAACTCTTGCTCTTAGGATCAGAAACTGCATGTGATTCAACTCCATTTAGGACTGCGAAACAAACACTAGCTCGCCTTACAAGAAACACACTCTGCTTTTGAGAAAAGAGCACTCTTCTACTTTACTGTGTTTCCTATGGGGTCCAAACAGTGAGCTTGTTCAGAACAAAAAACTGTGCTTCCTACACACGGACAATATATAGTTCAATTCTGCTTAGGAACCTGACAAGAACAGTAGATCCTCTTCAGTCCAATACACTGTAAATGCTGGGAACAGACGCCAGCGCTCTTTGCCCTGTGTATGACAATGGGAGCACAATAGTGACTCTTCTTACCAGAAAACAACTCTTGCTCATATGACCAGAAACTGCATGTGATTCAACTCCATTTAGGACTGGGAAACAAACGCTAGCTCGTTTTACAAGAAACACACTCTGCTTTTGAGAAAAGAGCAGTCTTCTACTCTACAGTGTTTCCTTATCGGGCCAGAACAGTGAGCTTGCTGAGAACAAAAGAACTGTGCTTCCTACACACACGGACCATATCTAGTTCAACTCTGCTTAGGAAACTGACAAGAACAGTAGCTCCTCTTCAGTCCGATACACTGTACTTGCTGGGAACAGACACGAGTGCTATTTGCACTGTGTATGGCAATGGGAGCACCATAGTGACTTTCCTTACCAGAAAACAACTCTTGCTCGTAGCACCAGAAACTGCATGTGATTCAACTCCATTTAGGTCTGGGAAACAAATGCTAGCTCGCCTTACATGAAACACACTCTGCTTTTGAAAAGAGCACTCTTCTACTCTACTGTTTTTTTTATAGGGCCAGAACAGTGAGCTTGATCAGAACAAAAGAACTGTGCTTCCTTCACACGGGCCATATCTAGTTCAACTCTGTTTAGGAAACTGACAAGAACATTAGCTCCTCAACAGTCCGATACACTGTACGTGCTGGGAACGGACCGAGTGCTATTTGCACTATGTATGGCAATGGGAGCGCAATAGTGACTTTCCTTACCAGAAAACAACTCTTGCTCGTAGGACCAGAAACTGCATGTGATTCAACTCCATTTAGGACTGGGAAAGAAACGCTAGCTCGCCTTACATGAAACACACTCTGCTTTTGAGAAAAGAGCACTCATCTACTCTACTGTGTTTCCTATGGGGTCCAAAAAGTGAGCTTGCTCAGAACAGAAAACTGTGCTTCCTACACACGGACCATATCTAGTTCAACTCTGCTTATGAAACTGACAAGAACACTAGCTCCTCTTCAGTCCGATACACTGTAATTGCTTGGAACAGACTCGAGTGCTATTTGCACTGTGTTTGGCAATGGGAGCACAATAGTGACTCTTCTTACCAGAAAACAACTCTTGCTCGTAGGACCAGAAACTGCATGAGATTCAACTCCATTTAGGACTGGGAAACAAATGCTAGCTCGCATTACAAGAAACACACTCTGCTTTTGAGAAAAGAGCCCTCTTATTCTCTAAAGTGTTTCCTATAGGGCCAGAACAGTGATCTTGCTCAGAAAAAAAAAAACTGTGCTTCCTACACACACGGGCCATATCTAGTTCAACTCTGCTTAGGAAACTGACAAAAACAGTAACTCCTCTTCAGTACGATACCCTGTACTAGCTGGGAACACACGCGAGTGCTATTTGCACTGTGTATGGCAATGGGAGTGCAATAGTGACTTTTCTTACCAGAAAACAACTCTTGCTCGTAGGCCAAAAAACTGCATGTGATTCAACTCCATTTAGGACTGGGAAACAAACGCTAGCTCGCCTTACAAGAAACACACTCTGCTTTAGAGAAAAGAGCACTCTTCTACTCTACTGTGTTTCCTGTAGGGCCAGAACAGTGAGCTTGCTCAGAACTAAAGAACTGTGCTTCCTACACACGGGCCATATCTAGTTCATCTCTGCTTAGGAAACTGACAAGAGCAGTAGCTCCTCTTCAGTCTGATACACTGTAATTGCTGGGAACAGACACGAGTGCTATTTGCACTGTGTATGGCAATGTGAGCGCAAAGTGACTTTCCTTACCAGAAAACAACTCTTGCTTGTAGGACCAGAACCTGCATGGGATTCAACTCCATTTAGGACTGGGAAACAAATGCTATCTCCCCTTACATGAATCACACTCTGCTTTTGAGAAAAGAGCACTCTTCTACTCTACTGTGTTTCCTATGTGGTCCAAACAGTGAGCTTGCTCAGAACAAAAGAACTGTGCTTCCTACACACGGGAAATATCTCGTTCAACTCTGCTTAGGAAACTGACAAGAACAGTAGCTCCTCTTCAGTCCGGTACACTGTACTTGCTGGGAACAGACGCGAGTGCTATTTGCACTGTGTATGGCAATGGGAGCACAATAGTGACTTCCTTACCAGAAAACAACTCTTGCTCGAAGGACCAGAAACTGCATGTGAATCCACTCCATTTAAAACTGGGAAACAAACGCTGGTCGACTTACAAGAAACACACTCTGCTTTTGAGAAAAGAGCACTGTTCTACTCTACTGTGTTTCCTATAGTGCCAGAACAGTGAGCTTGCTCAGAACAAAAGAACTGTGCTTCCTACACACACGGCCATATCTAGTTCAACTCTGCTTAGGAACCTGACAAGAACAGTAGATCCTGTTGAGTCCAATACACTGTACATACTGGGAACAGACGCGAGTGCTTTTTGCCCTGTGTATGACAATTGGAGCACAATAGTGACTCTTCTTACCAGAAAACAGCTCTTGCTCGTAGGACAGGAAACTCCATGTGATTCAACTCCATTTAGGACTGGGAAAAAAACGCTAGCTGGCCTTACAAGAAACACACTCTGCTTAGATAAAAGAGCACTCTTCTACTCTACTGTGTTTCCTATAGGGCCAGAACAGTGAGCTTGCTCAGAACAAAAGAACTGTGCTTCCTACACACACGGGCCATATCTAGTTCAACTCTGCTTAGGAAACTGACAAGAACAGTAGCTCCTCTTCAGTCCAATACACTGTACTTGCTGGGAACAGACACGAGTGCTATTTGCACTGTGTATCGCAATGGGTGGGCAATAGTGACTTTCCTTACCAGAAAACAACTCTTGCTCGTAGGACCAGAAACTGTATGTGATTCAACTCCATTTAGGACTGGGAAACAAATGCTAGCTCGCCTTACAATAAACACAATCTGCTTTAGAGAAAAGAGCACTCTTCTACTCTACTGTGTTTCCTATGGGGTCCGAACAGTGAGCTTGCTCAGAACAAAAAAACTGTGCTTCCTACACACATGGCCATATCTAGTTCAATTCTGCTTATAAACCTGACAAGAACAGTAGATCCTCTTCAGTCCAATACCCTGTACATGCTGGGAACAGACAACAGTGCTATTTGTTCTGTGTATGGCAATGTCAGCGCAATAGTGACTCTTCTTTCCAGAAAACAACTCTTGCTCTTAGGATCAGAAACTGCATGTGATTCAACTCCATTTAGGACTGCGAAACAAACACTAGCTCGCCTTACAAGAAACACACTCTGCTTTTGAGAAAAGAGCACTCTTCTACTTTACTGTGTTTCCTATGGGGTCCAAACAGTGAGCTTGTTCAGAACAAAAAACTGTGCTTCCTACACACGGACAATATATAGTTCAATTCTGCTTAGGAACCTGACAAGAACAGTAGATCCTCTTCAGTCCAATACACTGTAAATGCTGGGAACAGACGCCAGCGCTCTTTGCCCTGTGTATGACAATGGGAGCACAATAGTGACTCTTCTTACCAGAAAACAACTCTTGCTCATATGACCAGAAACTGCATGTGATTCAACTCCATTTAGGACTGGGAAACAAACGCTAGCTCGTTTTACAAGAAACACACTCTGCTTTTGAGAAAAGAGCAGTCTTCTACTCTACAGTGTTTCCTTATCGGGCCAGAACAGGTGAGCTTGCTGAGAACAAAAGAACTGTGCTTCCTACACACACGGACCATATCTAGTTCAACTCTGCTTAGGAAACTGACAAGAACAGTAGCTCCTCTTCAGTCTGATACACTGTACTTGCTGGGAACAGACACGAGTGCTATTTGCACTGTGTATGGCAAATGGGAGCACCATAGTGACTTTCCTTACCAGAAAACAACTCTTGCTCGTAGCACCAGAAACTGCATGTGATTCAACTCCATTTAGGTCTGGGAAACAAATGCTAGCTCGCCTTACATGAAACACACTCTGCTTTTGAAAAGAGCACTCTTCTACTCTACTGTTTTTTTTATAGGGCCAGAACAGTGAGCTTGATCAGAACAAAAGAACTGTGCTTCCTTCACACGGGCCATATCTAGTTCAACTCTGTTTAGGAAACTGACAAGAACATTAGCTCCTCAACAGTCCGATACACTGTACGTGCTGGGAACGGACCGAGTGCTATTTGCACTATGTATGGCAATGGGAGCGCAATAGTGACTTTCCTTACCAGAAAACAACTCTTGCTCGTAGGACCAGAAACTGCATGTGATTCAACTCCATTTAGGACTGGGAAAGAAACGCTAGCTCGCCTTACATGAAACACACTCTGCTTTTGAGAAAAGAGCACTCATCTACTCTACTGTGTTTCCTATGGGGTCCAAAAAGTGAGCTTGCTCAGAACAGAAAACTGTGCTTCCTACACACGGACCATATCTAGTTCAACTCTGCTTATGAAACTGACAGAACACTAGCTCCTCTTCAGTCCGATACACTGTAATTGCTTGGAACAGACTCGAGTGCTATTTGCACTGTGTTTGCAATGGGAGCACAATAGTGACTCTTCTTACCAGAAAACAACTCTTGCTCGTAGGACCAGAAACTGCATGAGATTCAACTCCATTTAGGACTGGGAAACAAATGCTAGCTCACATTACAAGAAACACACTCTGCTTTTGAGAAAAGAGCCCTCTTATTCTCTAAAGTGTTTCCTATAGGGCCAGAACAGTGATCTTGCTCAGAAAAAAAAAAACTGTGCTTCTACACACACGGGCCATATCTAGTTCAACTCTGCTTAGGAAACTTGACAAAAACAGTAACTCCTCTTCAGTACGATACCCTGTACTAGCTGGGAACACACGCGAGTGCTATTTGCACTGTGTATGGCAATGGGAGTGCAATAGTGACTTTTCTTACCAGAAAACAACTCTTGCTCGTAGGCCAAAAAACTGCATGTGATTCAACTCCATTTAGGACTGGGAAACAAACGCTAGCTCGCCTTACAAGAAACACACTCTGCTTTAGAGAAAAGAGCACTCTTCTACTCTACTGTGTTTCCTGTAGGGCCAGAACAGTGAGCTTGCTCAGAACTAAAGAACTGTGCTTCCTACACACGGGCCATATCTAGTTCATCTCTGCTTAGGAAACTGACAAGAGCAGTAGCTCCTCTTCAGTCTGATACACTGTAATTGCTGGGAACAGACACGAGTGCTATTTGCACTGTGTATGGCAATGTGAGCGCAAAGTGACTTTCCTTACCAGAAAACAACTCTTGCTTGTAGGACCAGAACCTGCATGGGATTCAACTCCATTTAGGACTGGGAAACAAATGCTATCTCCCCTTACATGAATCACACTCTGCTTTTGAGAAAAGAGCACTCTTCTACTCTACTGTGTTTCCTATGTGGTCCAAACAGTGAGCTTGCTCAGAACAAAAGAACTGTGCTTCCTACACACGGGAAATATCTCGTTCAACTCTGCTTAGGAAACTGACAAGAACAGTAGCTCCTCTTCAGTCCGGTACACTGTACTTGCTGGGAACAGACGCGAGTGCTATTTGCACTGTGTATGGCAATGGGAGCACAATAGTGACTTCCTTACCAGAAAACAACTCTTGCTCGTAGGACCAGAAACTGCATGTGAATCCACTCCATTTAAAACTGGGAAACAAACGCTGGTCGACTTACAAGAAACACACTCTGCTTTTGAGAAAAGAGCACTGTTCTACTCTACTGTGTTTCCTATAGTGCCAGAACAGTGAGCTTGCTCAGAACAAAAGAACTGTGCTTCCTACACACACGGCCATATCTAGTTCAACTCTGCTTAGGAACCTGACAAGAACAGTAGATCCTGTTGAGTCCAATACACTGTACATACTGGGAACAGACGCGAGTGCTTTTTGCCCTGTGTATGACAATTGGAGCACAATAGTGACTCTTCTTACCAGAAAACAGCTCTTGCTCGTAGGACAGGAAACTCCATGTGATTCAACTCCATTTAGGACTGGGAAAAAAACGCTAGCTGGCCTTACAAGAAACACACTCTGCTTAGATAAAAGAGCACTCTTCTACTCTACTGTGTTTCCTATAGGGCCAGAACAGTGAGCTTGCTAAGAACAAAAGAACTGTGCTTCCTACACACACGGGCCATATCTAGTTCAACTCTGCTTAGGAAACTGACAAGAACAGTAGCTCCTCTTCAGTCCAATACACTGTACTTGCTGGGAACAGACACGAGTGCTATTTGCACTGTGTATCGCAATGGGTGGGCAATAGTGACTTTCCTTACCAGAAAACAACTCTTGCTCGTAGGACCAGAAACTGTATGTGATTCAACTCCATTTAGGACTGGGAAACAAATGCTAGCTCGCCTTACAATAAACACAATCTGCTTTAGAGAAAAGAGCACTCTTCTACTCTACTGTGTTTCCTATGGGGTCCGAACAGTGAGCTTGCTCAGAACAAAAAAACTGTGCTTCCTACACACATGGCCATATCTAGTTCAATTCTGCTTATAAACCTGACAAGAACAGTAGATCCTCTTCAGTCCAATACCCTGTACATGCTGGGAACAGACAACAGTGCTATTTGTTCTGTGTATGGCAATGGCAGCGCAATAGTGACTCTTCTTTCCAGAAAACAACTCTTGCTCTTAGGATCAGAAACTGCATGTGATTCAACTCCATTTAGGACTGCGAAACAAACACTAGCTCGCCTTACAAGAAACACACTCTGCTTTTGAGAAAAGAGCACTCTTCTACTTTACTGTGTTTCCTATGGGGTCCAAACAGTGAGCTTGTTCAGAACAAAAAACTGTGCTTCCTACACACGGACAATATATAGTTCAATTCTGCTTAGGAACCTGACAAGAACAGTAGATCCTCTTCAGTCCAATACACTGTAAATGCTGGGAACAGACGCCAGCGCTCTTTGCCCTGTGTATGACAATGGGAGCACAATAGTGACTCTTCTTACCAGAAAACAACTCTTGCTCATATGACCAGAAACTGCATGTGATTCAACTCCATTTAGGACTGGGAAACAAACGCTAGCTCGTTTTACAAGAAACACACTCTGCTTTTGAGAAAAGAGCACTCTTCTACTCTACAGTGTTTCCTTATCGGGCCAGAACAGTGAGCTTGCTGAGAACAAAAGAACTGTGCTTCCTACACACACGGACCATATCTAGTTCAACTCTGCTTAGGAAACAGACAAGAACAGTAGCTCCTCTTCAGTCCAATACACTGTACTTGCGGGGAAAAGACGCGAGTGCTATTTGCACTGTGTATGTCAATTGGAGCGCAATAGTGACTCTTCTTACCAGAAAACAACTCTTGCTCGTAGGACCAAAAACTGCATGTGACACAACTCCATTTAGGACTGGGAAATAAACCCGAGCTCGCCGTACAAGAAACACACTCTGCTTTTGAGAAAAGAGCACTCTTCTACACAACTGTGTTTCCTATAGGACCAAAACAGTGAGCTTGCTAAGAACAAAAGAACTGTGCTTCCAACACACACGGCCATATCTAGTTCAATTCTGATTAGGAACCTGACAAGAACAGTAGATCCTCTTCAGTCCAATACACTGTACTTGCTGGGAACAGACGGCAGTGCTATTTGTCCTGTGTATGGCAATGGCAGCGCAATAGTGACTATTCTTACCATAAAAAACTCTTGCTCGTAGCACCAGAAACTGCATGTGATTCAACTCCATTTAGGACTGGGAAACAAACGCTAGCTCGCCTTACAAGAAACACACTCTGCTTTAGAGAAAAGAGCACTCTTCTACTCTACTGTGTTTCCTATAGGGCCAGAACAGTGAGCTTGCTCAGAACAAAAGAACTGTGCTTTCTACACACACGGGACATATCTACTTCAACTCTGCTTTGGAAACTGACAAGAACAGTAGCTCCTCTTCAGTCCAATACACTGTACTTGCTGGGAACAGACGCGAGTGCTATTTGCACTATGTATGTCAATGGGAGCACAATAGTGACTTTCTTTACAAGAAAACAACTCTTGCTCGTAGACAAGAAACTGTATGTGATTCAACGCCATTTAGGACTGGGAAACAATTGCTAGCTCGCCTTACAAGAAACACAATCTGCTTTAGAGAAAAGAGCACTCTTCTACTCTACTGTGTTTCCTATGGGGTCCGAACAGTGAACTTGCTCAGAACAAAAAAACTGTGCTTCCTACACACACGGCCATATCTAGTTCAATTCTGCGTATAAACCTGACAATAACAGTAGATCCTCTTCAGTCCAATACACTGTACTTCCTGGCAACAGACGCCAGTGCTATTTGTCCTGTGTATGGCAATGGCAGCGCAATAGTGACTCTTCTTACCAGAAAACAACTCTTGCTCGTAGGACAAAAAACTGCATGTGATTCAACTCCATTTAGGACTGGGAAACAAACGCTAGCTCGCCTTACAAGAAACACACTCTGCTTTAGAGAAAAGAGCACTCTTCTACTCTACTGTGTTTCCTGTAGGGCCAGAATAGTGAGCTTGCTCAGAACAAAAGAACTGTGCTTCCTACACACGGGCCATATCTAGTTCAACTCTGCTTAGGAAACTGACAAGAGCAGTAGCTCCTCTTCAGTCCGATACACTGTAATTGCTGGGTACAGAGGCGAGTGCTATTTGCACTGTGTATGGCAATGTAAGCGCAAAGTGACTTTCCTTACCAGAAAACAACTCTTGCTTGTAGGACCAGAAACTGCATGGGATTCAACTCCATTTAGGACTGGGAAACAAATGCTATCTCCCCTTACATGAATCACACTCTGCTTTTGAGAATAGAGCACTCTTCTACTCTACTGTGTTTCCTATGTGGTCCAAACAGTGAGCTTGCTCAGAACAAAAGAACTGTGCTTCCTACACACACGGGCAATATCTCGTTCAACTCTGCTTAGGAAACTGACAAGAACAGTAGCTCCTCTCAGTCCGATACACTGTACTTGCTGGAAACAGACGCGGGTGCTATTTGCACTGTGTATGGCAATGGGAGCAAAATAGTGACTTCCTTACCAGAAAACAACTCTTGCTCATAGGACCAGAAACTGCATGTGAATCCACTCCATTTAAAACTGGGAAACAAACGCTGGTCGACTTACAAGAAACACACTCTGCTTTTGAGAAAAGAGCACTGTTCTACTCTACTGTGTTTCCTATAGTGCCAGAACAGTGAGCTTGCTCAGAACAAAAGAACTGTGCTTCCTACACACACGGCCATATCTAGTTCAACTGTGCTTAGGAACCTGACAAGAACAGTAGATCCTGTTCAGTCCAATACACTGTACATACTGGGAACAGACGCCAGTGCTTTTTGCCCTGTGTATGACAATTGGAGCACAATAGTGACTCTTCTTACCAGAAAACAGCTCTTGCTCGTAGGACCAGAAACTGCATGAGATTCAACTCCATTTAGGACTGGGAAACAAACGCTAGCTCGCATTACAAGAAACACACTCTGCTTTTGAGAAAAGAGCCCTCTTATACTCTAAAGTGTTTCCTATAGGGCCAGAACAGTGAGCTTGCTCAGAAAAAAAAACTGTGCTTCCTACACACACGGGCCATATCTAGTTCAACTCTGCTTAGGAAACTGACAAAAACAGTAGCTCCTCTTCAGTCCGGTACACTGTACTAGCTGGGAACACACGCGAGTGCTATTTGCACTGTGTATGGCAATGGGAGCGCCATAGTGACTTTCCTTAAAAGAAAACAACTCTTGCTCATAGGAACAGAAACTGCATGGGATTCAACTCCATTTAGGACTGGGAAACAAATGCTAGCTCGCCTTACAAGAAACACACTCTGCTTTTGAGAAAAGAGCACTCATCTACTCTACTGTGTTTCCTATGGGGTCCAAAAAGTGAGCTTGCTCAGAACAGAAAACTGTGCTTCCTACACACGGACCATATCTAGTTCAACTCTGCTTATGAAACTGACAAGAACACTAGCTCCTCTTCAGTCCGATACACTGTAATTGCTTGGAACAGACTCGAGTGCTCTTTGCACTGTGTTTGGCAATGGGAGCACAATAGTGACTCTTCTTACCAGAAAACAACTCTTGCTCGTAGGACCAGAAACTGCATGAGATTCAACTCCATTTAGGACTGGGAAACAAATGCTAGCTCGCATTACAAGAAACACACTCTGGTTTTGAGAAAAGAGCCCTCTTATTCTCTAAAGTGTTTCCTATAGGGCCAGAACAGTGATCTTGCTCAGAAAAAAAAAAAACTGTGCTTCCTACACACACGGGCCATATCTAGTTCAACTCTGCTTAGGAAACTGACAAAAACAGTAACTCCTCTTCAGTACGATACCCTGTACTAGCTGGGAACACACGCGAGTGCTATTTGCACTGTGTATGGCAATGGGAGTGCAATAGTGACTTTTCTTACCAGAAAACAACTCTTGCTCGTAGGACCAGAAACTGCATGTGATTCAACTCCATTTAGGACTGGGAAACAAATGCTAGCTTGCCTTACATGAAACACACTCTGCTTTTGAGAAAAGAGCACTCTTCTACTCTATTGTGTTTCCTGTGGGTCCGAACAGTGAGCTTGCTCAGAACAAAAGAACTGTGCTTCCTACACACACAGGCCATATCTAGTTCAACTTTGCTTAGGAAACTGACAAGAACAGTAGTTCCTCTTCAGTCAAATTCACTGTACATGCTAGGAACAGACGCCAGGACTATGTGCTCTGTGTATGACAATGGAGCGCAATAGGGACTCTTCTTACCAGAAAACAACTCTTGCTCGTAGTACCAGAAACTGCATGTGATTCAACTCCATTTAGGACTGGAAAACAAATGCTAGCTCGCCTTACATGAAACACACTCTGCTTTTGAGAAAAGAGTACTCTTCTACTCTACTGAGTCTCCTATTGGATCCGAACAGTGAGCTTGCTCAGAACAAAAGAACTGTGCTTCCTACACACACGGGCCATATCTAGTTCAACTCTGCTTAGGAAACTGACAAGAACAGTAGATCCTCTTCAGTCCAATACACTGTACTTGCTGGGAACAGATGCAAGTGCTATTTGCACTGTGTATGGCAATGGGAGTGCAATAGTGACTCTTCTTACCAGAAAAAAACTCTTGCTCGTAGGACCAAAAACTGCATGTGTCTCAGCTCCATTTAGGACTGGGAAAGAAACGCAAGCTCGCCTTACAAGAAAAACACTCTGCTTTTGACAAAAGAGCATTCTTCTACTATACTGTGTTTCCTATAGGGCCTGAAGAGTGAGCTTCCTCAGAACAAAATAACTGTGCTTCCTGCACACAGGGGCCATATCTGTTCAATTCTGCTTAGGAAACTGACAAGAACAGTAGATCCTCTTCAGTCCAATACACTGTACATGCTGGGAACAGACGCCAGTACCATTTGCCCTGTGTATGACAATGGGAGCGCAATAGTGACTCTTCTTACCAGAAAACACCTCTTGTTCCTAGGACCAGAAACTGCATGTGATTCAACTCCATTTAGGACTGGGAAACAAACGCTAGCTCGCCTTACAAGAAAAACACTCTGCTTTTGAGAAAAGAGCACTCTTCTACTCTACTGTGTTTCCTATATGGCCAGAACAGTGAGCTTGATCAGAACAAAAGAACTGTGCTTCCTTTACACGGGCCATATCTAGTTCAACTCTGCTTAGGAAACTGACAAGAACAGTAGCTCCTCTTCAGTCCGATGCACTGTACTTGCTGGGAACGGACCGAGTGCTATTTGCTCTATGTATGGCAATTAGATCGCAATAGAGTCTTTCCTTACCAGAAACCAATTCTTAATCTTAGGACCAGAAACTGCATGTGATTCAACTCCATTTAGGACTGGGAAACAAATGCTAGCTCGCCTTACATGAAACACACTCTGCTTTAGAGAAAAGAGCACTCTTCTACTCTACTGTGTTTCTTATAGGGCCAGAACAGTGAGCTTGCTCAGAACAAGAGAACTGTTCTTCCTACACACACGTGCCATATCTCGTTCAACTCTGCTTAGGAAACTGACAAGAACAGTAGCTCCTCTTCAGTCCGATACACTGTACTTGCTGGGAACAGACGCGAGTGCTATTTGCACTGTGTATGGCAATGGGAGCACAATAGTGACTCTTCTTACCAGAAAACAACTCTTGCTCGTAGGACCAGAAACTGCATGAGATTCAACTCCATTTAGGACTGGGAAACAAACGCTAGCTCGCATTACAAGAAACACACTCTGCTTTTGAGAAAAGAGCCCTCTTATACTCTAAAGTGTTTCCTCTAGGGCCAGAACAGTGAGCTTGCTCAGAAAAAAAAAACTGTGCTTCCTACACACACGTGCCATATCTCGTTCAACTCTGCTTAGGAAACTGACAAGAACAGTAGCTCCTCTTCAGTCCGATACACTGTACTTGCTGGGAACAGACACGAGTGCTATTTGCACTGTGTATGGCAATGGGAGCACCATAGTGACTTTCCTTACCAGAAAACAACTCTTGCTCGTAGCACCAGAAACTGCATGTGATTCAACTCCATTTAGGTCTGGGAAACAAATGCTAGCTTGCCTTACATGAAACACACTCTGCTTTTGAAAAGAGCACTCTTCTACTCTACTGTTTTTTTTATAGGGCCAGAACAGTGAGCTTGATCAGAACAAAAGAACTGTGCTTCCTTCACACGGGCCATATCTAGTTCAACTCTGTTTAGGAAACTGACAAGAACATTAGCTCCTCAACAGTCCGATACACTGTACGTGCTGGGAACGGACCGAGTGCTATTTGCACTATGTATGGCAATGGGAGCGCAATAGTGACTTTCCTTACCAGAAAACAACTCTTGCTCGTAGGACCAGAAACTGCATGTGATTCAACTCCATTTAGGACTGGGAAAGAAACGCTAGCTCGCCTTACATGAAACACACTCTGCTTTTGAGAAAAGAGCACTCTTCTACTCTACTGTGTTTCCTATGGGGCCAGAACAGTGAGCTTGCTCAGAACAAAAGAACTGTGCTTCCTACACACACGGGCCATATCTAGTTCAACTCTGCTTAGGAAACTGACAAGAACAGTAGCTCCTCTCAGTCCGATACACTGTACTTGCTGGGAACAGACGCGGGTGCTATTTGCACTGTGTATGGCAATGGGAGCTAAATAGTGACTTCCTTACCAGAAAACAACTCTTGCTCATAGGACCAGAAACTGCATGTGAATCCACTCCATTTAAAACTGGGAAACAAACGCTGGTCGACTTACAAGAAACACACTCTGCTTTTGAGAAAAGAGCACTGTTCTACTCTACTGTGTTTCCTATAGTGCCAGAACAGTGAGCTTGCTCAGAACAAAAGAACTGTGCTTCCTACACACACGGCCATATCTAGTTCAACTGTGCTTAGGAACCTGACAAGAACAGTAGATCCTGTTCAGTCCAATACACTGTACATACTGGGAACAGACGCCAGTGCTTTTTGCCCTGTGTATGACAATTGGAGCACAATAGTGACTCTTCTTACCAGAAAACAGCTCTTGCTCGTAGGACCAGAAACTGCATGAGATTCAACTCCATTTAGGACTGGGAAACAAACGCTAGCTCGCATTACAAGAAACACACTCTGCTTTTGAGAAAAGAGCCCTCTTATACTCTAAAGTGTTTCCTATAGGGCCAGAACAGTGAGCTTGCTCAGAAAAAAAAACTGTGCTTCCTACACACACGGGCCATATCTAGTTCAACTCTGCTTAGGAAACTGACAAAAACAGTAGCTCCTCTTCAGTCCGGTACACTGTACTAGCTGGGAACACACGCGAGTGCTATTTGCACTGTGTATGGCAATGGGAGCGCCATAGTGACTTTCCTTAAAAGAAAACAACTCTTGCTCGTAGGAACAGAAACTGCATGGGATTCAACTCCATTTAGGACTGGGAAACAAATGCTAGCTCGCCTTACAAGAAACACACTCTGCTTTTGAGAAAAGAGCACTCATCTACTCTACTGTGTTTCCTATGGGGTCCAAAAAGTGAGCTTGCTCAGAACAGAAAACTGTGCTTCCTACACACGGACCATATCTAGTTCAACTCTGCTTATGAAACTGACAAGAACACTAGCTCCTCTTCAGTCCGATACACTGTAATTGCTTGGAACAGACTCGAGTGCTATTTGCACTGTGTTTGGCAATGGGAGCACAATAGTGACTCTTCTTACCAGAAAACAACTCTTGCTCGTAGGACCAGAAACTGCATGAGATTCAACTCCATTTAGGACTGGGAAACAAATGCTAGCTCGCATTACAAGAAACACACTCTGGTTTTGAGAAAAGAGCCCTCTTATTCTCTAAAGTGTTTCCTATAGGGCCAGAACAGTGATCTTGCTCAGAAAAAAAAAAAACTGTGCTTCCTACACACACGGGCCATATCTAGTTCAACTCTGCTTAGGAAACTGACAAAAACAGTAACTCCTCTTCAGTACGATACCCTGTACTAGCTGGGAACACACGCGAGTGCTATTTGCACTGTGTATGGCAATGGGAGTGCAATAGTGACTTTTCTTACCAGAAAACAACTCTTGCTCGTAGGACCAGAAACTGCATGTGATTCAACTCCATTTAGGACTGGGAAACAAATGCTAGCTTGCCTTACATGAAACACACTCTGCTTTTGAGAAAAGAGCACTCTTCTACTCTATTGTGTTTCCTGTGGGTCCGAACAGTGAGCTTGCTCAGAACAAAAGAACTGTGCTTCCTACACACACAGGCCATATCTAGTTCAACTTTGCTTAGGAAACTGACAAGAACAGTAGTTCCTCTTCAGTCAAATTCACTGTACATGCTAGGAACAGACGCCAGGACTATGTGCTCTGTGTATGACAATGGAGCGCAATAGGGACTCTTCTTACCAGAAAACAACTCTTGCTCGTAGTACCAGAAACTGCATGTGATTCAACTCCATTTAGGACTGGAAAACAAATGCTAGCTCGCCTTACATGAAACACACTCTGCTTTTGAGAAAAGAGTACTCTTCTACTCTACTGAGTCTCCTATTGGATCCGAACAGTGAGCTTGCTCAGAACAAAAGAACTGTGCTTCCTACACACACGGGCCATATCTAGTTCAACTCTGCTTAGGAAACTGACAAGAACAGTAGATCCTCTTCAGTCCAATACACTGTACTTGCTGGGAACAGATGCAAGTGCTATTTGCACTGTGTATGGCAATGGGAGTGCAATAGTGACTCTTCTTACCAGAAAAAAACTCTTGCTCGTAGGACCAAAAACTGCATGTGTCTCAGCTCCATTTAGGACTGGGAAAGAAACGCAAGCTCGCCTTACAAGAAAAACACTCTGCTTTTGACAAAAGAGCATTCTTCTACTATACTGTGTTTCCTATAGGGCCTGAAGAGTGAGCTTCCTCAGAACAAAATAACTGTGCTTCCTGCACACAGGGGCCATATCTGTTCAATTCTGCTTAGGAAACTGACAAGAACAGTAGATCCTCTTCAGTCCAATACACTGTACGTGCTGGGAACAGACGCCAGTACTATTTGCCCTGTGTATGACAATGGGAGCGCAATAGTGACTCTTCTTACCAGAAAACACCTCTTGTTCCTAGGACCAGAAACTGCATGTGATTCAACTCCATTTAGGACTGGGAAACAAACGCTAGCTCGCCTTACAAGAAAAACACTCTGCTTTTGAGAAAAGAGCACTCTTCTACTCTACTGTGTTTCCTATATGGCCAGAACAGTGAGCTTGATCAGAACAAAAGAACTGTGCTTCCTTTACACGGGCCATATCTAGTTCAACTCTGCTTAGGAAACTGACAAGAACAGTAGCTCCTCTTCAGTCCGATGCACTGTACTTGCTGGGAACGGACCCAGTGCTATTTGCTCTATGTATGGCAATTAGATCGCAATAGAGTCTTTCCTTACCAGAAACCAATTCTTAATCTTAGGACCAGAAACTGCATGTGATTCAACTCCATTTAGGACTGGGAAACAAATGCTAGCTCGCCTTACATGAAACACACTCTGCTTTAGAGAAAAGAGCACTCTTCTACTCTACTGTGTTTCTTATAGGGCCAGAACAGTGAGCTTGCTCAGAACAAGAGAACTGTTCTTCCTACACACACGTGCCATATCTCGTTCAACTCTGCTTAGGAAACTGACAAGAACAGTAGCTCCTCTTCAGTCCGATACACTGTACTTGCTGGGAACAGACGCGAGTGCTATTTGCACTGTGTATGGCAATGGGAGCACAATAGTGACTCTTCTTACCAGAAAACAACTCTTGCTCGTAGGACCAGAAACTGCATGAGATTCAACTCCATTTAGGACTGGGAAACAAACGCTAGCTCGCATTACAAGAAACACACTCTGCTTTTGAGAAAAGAGCCCTCTTATACTCTAAAGTGTTTCCTCTAGGGCCAGAACAGTGAGCTTGCTCAGAAAAAAAAAAACTGTGCTTCCTACACACACGTGCCATATCTCGTTCAACTCTGCTTAGGAAACTGACAAGAACAGTAGCTCCTCTTCAGTCCGATACACTGTACTTGCTGGGAACAGACACGAGTGCTATTTGCACTGTGTATGGCAATGGGAGCACCATAGTGACTTTCCTTACCAGAAAACAACTCTTGCTCGTAGCACCAGAAACTGCATGTGATTCAACTCCATTTAGGTCTGGGAAACAAATGCTAGCTCGCCTTACATGAAACACACTCTGCTTTTGAAAAGAGCACTCTTCTACTCTACTGTTTTTTTTATAGGGCCAGAACAGTGAGCTTGATCAGAACAAAAGAACTGTGCTTCCTTCACACGGGCCATATCTAGTTCAACTCTGTTTAGGAAACTGACAAGAACATTAGCTCCTCAACAGTCCGATACACTGTACGTGCTGGGAACGGACCGAGTGCTATTTGCACTATGTATGGCAATGGGAGCGCAATAGTGACTTTCCTTACCAGAAAACAACTCTTGCTCGTAGGACCAGAAACTGCATGTGATTCAACTCCATTTAGGACTGGGAAAGAAACGCTAGCTCGCCTTACATGAAACACACTCTGCTTTTGAGAAAAGAGCACTCTTCTACTCTACTGTGTTTCCTATGGGGCCAGAACAGTGAGCTTGCTCAGAACAAAAGAACTGTGCTTCCTACACACACGGGCCATATCTAGTTCAACTCTGCTTAGGAAACTGACAAGAACAGTAGCTCCTCTTCAGTCCAATACACTGTACTTGCTGGGAACAGATGGGAGTGCTATTTGCACTGTGTACGGCAATGGGAGCACAATAGTGACTTTCCTTACCAGAAAACAACTCTTGCTCATAGGACCAGAAACTGCATGTGATTCAACTCCATTTAGGACTGGGAAACAAATGCTAGCTCGCCTTACAAGAAAAACAATCTGCTTTAGAGAAAAGAGCACTCTTCTACTCTATTGTGTTTCCTATGGGGTCCGAACAGTGAGCTTGCTCAGAACAAAAAAACTGTGCTTCCTACACACACGGCCATATCTACTTCAATTCTGCTTATAAACCTGACAAGAACAGTAGATCCTCTTCAGTCCAATACACTGTACTTGCTGGGAACAGACGCCAGTGCTATTTGTCTTGTGTATGGCAATGGCAGCACAATAGTGACTCTTCTTACCAGAAAACAACTCTTGCTCGTAGGACCAGAAACTGCATGTGATTCAACTCCATTTAGGACTAGAAAACAAATGCTAGCTCGCCTTACAAGAAACACAGTCTGCTTTAGAGAAAAGAGCACTCTTCTACTCTACTCTGTTTCCTATGGGGTCCAAACAGTGAGCTTGCTAAGAACAGAAAACTGTGCTTCCTACACACACGGCCCATATCTAGTTCAACTCTGCTTAGGAAACTGACAAGAACTGTAGCTTCTCTTCAGTCCAATACACTGTACTTGCTGGGAACAGACGCCAGTGCTATTTGCACTGTGTATGGCAATGGGAGCGCAAGAGTGACTCTTCTTAATAGAAAAAAACTCTTGCTCATATAACCAGAAACTGCATGTAATTCAACTCCATTTAGGACTGGGAAACAAACGCTAGCTCACCTTACCAGAAACACACTCTGCTTTTGAGAAAAGAGCACTCTTCTACTCTACTGTGTTTTCTATGGGGTCCAAACAGTGAGCTTGCTCAGAACAGAAAACTGTGCTTCCTACACACGGACCACATCTAGTTCAACTCTGCTTAGGAAATTGACAAGAACAGTAGCTCCTTTTCAGTCCGATACACTGTAATTGCTGGGAACAGCCGGGTGTGCTATTTGCACTGTGTATGGCAATGGGAGCGCAATAGTGACTTTCCTTACCAGAAAACAACTCTTGCTCGTAGGACCAGAAACTGCATGTGATTCAACTCCATTTAACTGGGAAACAAATGCTAGCTCGCCTTACAAGAAACACACTCTGCTTTTGAGAAAAGAGCACTCTTCTACTCTACTGTGTTTCCGATGTGGTCAAAACAGTGAGCTTGCGCAAAACAAAAGAACTGAGCATCCTACACACACTGGCCATATCTCGTTCAACTCTGCTTAGGAAACTGACAAGAACAATAGCTCCTCTTCAGTCCGATACACTGTACTTGCTGGGAACAGACGCGAGTGCTATTTGCACTGTGTATGATAATGGGAGCACAATAGTGACTTCCTTACCATAAAACAACTCTTGCTCGTAGGACCAGTAACTGCATGTGATTTAACTCCATTTAGGACTGGGAAACAAACGCTAGCTCGCCTTACAAGAAACACACTCTGCTTTTGAGAAAAGAGCACTGTTCTACTCTACTGTGTTTCCTATAGGGCCAGAACAGTGAGCTTGCTGAGAACAAAAGAACTGTGCTTCCTACACACACGGACCATATCTAGTTCAACTATGCTTTGGAAACTGACAAGAACAGTAGCTCCTATTCAGTCCAATACACTGTACTTGCTGGGAACAGACGCGAGTGCTATTTGCACTGTGTATGGCAATAGGAGCGCAATAGTGACTCTTCTTACCAGAAAACAACTCTTGCTCGTGGGACCAAAAACTGCATGTGACTCAACTCCATTTAGGACTGGAAAACAAACGCTAGCTCGCCTTAGAAGAAACACTCTCTGCTTTAGAGAAAAGACCACTCTTCTACTCTACTGTGTTTCCTGTAGGGCCAGAACAGTGAGCTTGCTGAGAACAAAAGAACTGTGCTTCCTGCCCACACGGCCATATCTAGTTCAACTCTGCTTAGGAACCTGACAAGAACAGTAGATCCTCTTCAGTCCAATACACTGTACATGCTGGGAACCGACTCCAGTGCTATTTGCCCTGTGTTTGTCAATTGGAGCGCAATAGTGACTCTTCTTGCCAGAAAACAACTCTTGCTCGTAGGACCAGAAACTGCATGTGATTCAACTCCATTTAGGCCTGGGAAACAAACGCGAGCTCACCTTACAAGAAAAACACTCTGCTTTAGAGAAAAGAGCACTCTTCTACTCTACTGTGTTTCCTATGGGGTCCAAAGAGTGAGCTTGCTCAGAACAAAAGAACTGTGCTTCCTACACACATGGACCATATCTAGTTCAACTCTACTTAGGAAACTGACAAGAACAGTAGCTCCTATTCAGTCCAATACACTGTACTTGCTGGGAACAGACAACAGTGCTATTTGTCCTGTGTATGGCAATGGCAGCACAATAGTGACTCTTCTTACGAGAAAAGATCTCTTGATCGTAGGACCAGAAACTGCATGGGATTCAACTCCATTTAGGACTGGGAAACAAACGCTAGCTTGCCTTACAAGAAACACACTTTGCTTTTGAGAAAAGAGCACTCTTCTACTCTAAAGTTTTTCCTATAGGGCCAGAACAGTGAGCTTGCTGAGAACAAAAGAACTGTGCTTCCTACACACACGGGCCATATCTAGTTCAACTCTGCTTAGGAAACTAACAAGAACAGTAGCTCCTCTTCAGTCCGATACACTGTAATAGCTGGGAACACACGCGAGTGCTATTTGCACTTTGTATGTCAATGAGAGCGCAATAGTGACTTTCCTTACCAGAAAACAACTCTTGCTCGTAGGACCAGAAACTGCATGTGATTCAACTCCATTTGGGACTAGGAAACAAACGCTAGCTCGCCTTACCAGAAATACACTCTGCTTTTGAGAAAAGAGCACTGCTGTGGGATGTATGGCAAATGTGTTGCTAATTAATCAATAAAACACTGATTGGCCGTTGGCTAGGCAGGAAGTGTAGGCGGGGCAAGGAGGAGAATAAAGCAGGGAAGTGGAAGGCTGAGAGAGAGACACTGCCAGCCGCCATCAGGACAAGGAAGATGTAAGGTACCAGTAAGCCATGAGCCATGTGGCAAAGTAAAAATTAATAGAAATCTGCTAAATAGAAGCAGAGACCCACTATTTCTGAGAGTTGATGGCTCCCAGAGCTGGCGGAAAACATAGCCATGTTGGGAATCTGAGGTGGGCAGAGCCAGCAGCCACAGCTGCTGCAGTTTAAAGCAATAGATTCACAATAAGACAGATTCAGATGTAATAGATTACAATGTGTGTAAAAGATATGTAGGCTTGAAAGAGACAAAAAAGGTGATATATAGAGTTATAGAAACAAATACATAGTTTTAAAAAATAAAGTCATTAAAGAGACAGTAAAGGTAGTATAAAAAATAAGCCACGTAAAAATGGATATTACACAGAGAATCTGGATTGTGTTGTCGTTGGTACTTTTAACTGCAGAAAAACATTTGATTGTAAAAGCTGTAGAGTTATGCCAAAATGTATATTTTAAAGATACCTTGACTTCAAAATTTGGATGTAAGGATATGTTGCTTTGGAAAAGAGTCTCTTTTGTTTCCACAGAAAGCCAGAGGCTATGGATTTGTTCAAGATTAAGATACATCAGGTTTGACCAGCCAAGACCCCCTGAAGTTCTCCTATGACATCATGGCCCAGATGATCCAACATCCAGAATGGTTTAAAGGCATCTGGCTCAGACGATACAGCCTCATGGACAATTCCATAATTCTAAATTTTTTTTTGTTCCCCACAAGGTACAGCGCCCCCTTCCAGCAGGAAGTAGTAAGAGAAGCTACGCCCAAATTGCCAAATTATATGTAATTTTACTTTGTTAAGGTTAAAACCTTCCTTTTTGAAAAAAAAAGGGGGGAAGTGCTGTGGGATGTATGGCAAATGTGTTGCTAATTAATCAATAAAACACTGATTGGCCGTTGGCTAGGCAGGAAGTGTAGGCGGGGCAAGAAGGAGAATAAAGCGGGGAAGTGGAAGGCTGAGAGAGAGACACTGCCAGCCGCCATCAGGACAAGGAAGATGTAAGGTACCAGTAAGCCATGAGCCATGTGGCAAAGTAAAGATTAATAGAAATGGGCTAAATATATGAGTAAGAGCTAGACAATAACAGGCCTGAGCTAATGGCCAAGCAGTTTAAATAATGTAAGAGGCTGTGTGTTTATTTTATAAGTGGGCTCTGAGACTGGCGGGACTTGGTGGTGGGAGCTGGAGAGAAATTCTACAGCAACAGAGCACTCTTCTACTCTACTGTGTTTCCTATGGGGTCCAAACAGTGAGCTTGCTCAGAACAAAAGAACTGTGCTTCCTACACACATGGAGCATATCTAGTTCAACTCTGCTTAGGAAACTGACAAGAACACTAGCTCCTATTCAGTCCAATACACTGTACTTGCTGGGAACAGACGCGAGTGGTATTTGCACTGTGTATGGAATTTGGAGCGCAATATTGACTCTTCTTACCAGAAAACAACTCTTGCTCGTAGGACCAGAAACTGCATGTGATTCAACTCCATTTAGGACTTGGAAACAAATGCTAGCTCGCCTTACATGAAACACACTCTGCTTTTGAGAAAAGAGCACTCTTCTACTCTACTCTGTTTCCTATGGGGTCCAAACAGTGAGCTTGCTCAGAACAAAAGAACTGTGCTTCCTACACACGGACCATATCTAGTTCAACTCTGCTGAGGGAACTGACAGTACAGTAGCTCCTATTCAGTCCAATACACTGTACTTCCTGGGAACAGACGCGAGTGCTATTTGTAATGTGTATGGCAATGGGAGCGCAATAGTGACTTTCCTTACCAGAAAACAACTCTTGCTCGTAGGACCAGAAACTGCATGTGATTCAACTCCATTTAGGACTAGGAAACAAACGCTAGCTCGCCTTACAAGTAATACACTCTGCTTTTGAGAAAAGAGCACTGCTGTGGGATGTATGGCAAATGTGTTGCTAATTAATCAATAAAACACTGATTGGCCGTTGGCTGGGCAGGAAGTGTAGGCGGGGCAAGGAGGAGAATAAAGCAGGGAAGTGGAAGGATGAGAGAGAGACACTGCCAGCCGCCATCAGGACAAGGAAGATGTAAGGTACCAGTAAGCAATGAGCCATGTGGCAAAGTAAAAATTAATAGAAATCTGCTAAATATAAGAGTAAGAGCTAGACAATAACAGGCCTTAGCTAATGGCCAAGCAGTTTAAATAATGTAAGAGTCTTTGTGTTTATTTTATAAGTGGGCTCTGAGACTGGCGGGACTTGGTGGTGGGAGCTGGAGAGAAATTCTCCAGCAACAAATGGTGTCCAATATGTTGGCAAGAGTTTCCACCTAAAAACTGAGAAAAAAGATTCTAAAACGGAGCTAAAAACAGCTCCTAGTTGTCTCTTTCAAGCTACTGGCAGCCTGCGTGTTTGAGCTACTATGGCGGGTTCCTGGCGTGCATGCTTGACCTGCAGTATGGCGGGAATGAGGCCTCTGCAAGTGGCACATTAAGCTGTGTGGTGGATTTAGCCTTTGCTAGTACAAAACAAAACAAAACAAAAAAAAAGAGATTTCTGGGCTACACGCTGCTTTGATAGAAGCAGAGACCCACTATTTCTGAGAGTTGATGGCTCCCAGAGCTGGTGGAAAACGTAGCCATGTTGGGAAGCCGAGGTGGGCGGAGCCAGCAGCCACAGCTGCTGCAGTTTAAAGCAATAGATTCACAATAAGACAGATTCAGATGTAATAGTTTACAATGTGTGTAAAAGATACGTAGGCTTGAAAGAGACAAAAAAGGTGATATATAGAGTTATAGAAACAAATACATAGTTTTAAAAAATAAAGTCATTAAAGAGACAGTAAAGGTAGTATAAAAAATAAGCCACGTAAAAATGGATATTACACAGAGAATCTGGATTGTGTTGTCGTTGGGACTTTTAACTGCAGAAAAACATTTGATTGTAAAAGCTGTAGAGTTATGCCAAAATGTATATTTTAAAGATACCTTGACTTCAAAATTTGGATGTAAGGATATGTTGCTTTGGAAAAGAGTCTCTTTTGTTTCCACAGAAATCCAGAGGCTATGGATTTGTTCAAGATTAAGATACATCAGGTTTGACCAGCCAAGACCCCCTGAAGGTCTCCTATGACACCATGGCCCAGATGATCCAACATCCAGAATGGTTTAAAGGCATCTGGCTCAGACGATACAGCCTCATGGACTATTCCATAATTCTAAATTTTTTTTTGTTTCCCCACAAGATACAGCGCCCCCTTCAAGCAGGAAGTAGTAAGAGAAGCTACGCCCAAATTGCCAAATTATATGTAATTTTAATTTGTTAAGGTTAAAACCTTCCTTTTTGAAAAAAAAAAAGGGGGGGAAGTGCTGTGGGATGTATGGCAAATGTGTTGATAATTAATCAATAAAACACTGATTGGCCGTTGGCTAGGCAGGACGTGTAGGCGGGGCAAGGAGGAGAATAAAGCAGGGAAGTGGAAGGCTGAGAGAGAGACACTGCCAGCCGCCATCAGGACAAGGAAGATGTAAGGTACCAGTAAGCCATGAGCCATGTGGCAAAGTAAAGATTAATAGAAATGGGCTAAATATAAGAGTAAGAGGTAGACAATAACAGGCCTGAGCTAATGGCCAAGCAGTTTAAATAATGTAAGAGTCTGTGTGTTTATTTTATAAGTGGGCTCTGAGACTGGCTGGACTTGGTGGTGGGAGCTGGAGAGAAATTCTACAGCAACAGAGCACTCTTCTACTCTACTGTGTTTCCTATGGGGTCCAAACAGTGAGCTTGCTCAGAACAAAAGAACTGTGCTTTCGACACACACGGGCCATATCTAGTTCAACTCTGGTTAGGAAACTGACAAGAGCAGTAGCTCCTCTTCAGTCCAATACACTGTACTTGCTGGGAACAGACGCGAGTGCTATTTGCACTGTGTATGGCAAAAGGAGCACAATAGTGACTTTCCTTTCCAGAAAACAACTCTTGCTCGTAGGACCAGAAAATGCATGTGATTCAACTCCATTTAGGACTGGGAAACAAACGCAAGCTCGCCTTACAAGAAACACACTCTGCTTTTGAGAAAAGAGCACTCTTCTACAATACTGTGTTTCCTATAGGCCAGAAGAGTGAGCTTGCTCAGAACAAAAGAACTGTGCTTCCTACACACACGGGCCATATCTAGTTCAACTCTGCTAAGGAAACTGACAAGAACTGTAGATCCTCTTCAGTCCAATACACTTTACATGCTGGGAACAGACGCCAGTGCTATTTGCCCTGTGTATGGCAATGGGAGCGCAATAGTGACTCTTCTTACCAGAAAACAACTCTTGCTCATAGGACCAGAAACTGCATGTGATTGAACTCCATTTAGGACTGGGAAACAATCGCTAGCTCGCCTTACAAGAAACACATTCTGCTTTTGAGAAAAGAGCACTCTTCTACTCTACTGTGTTTCCTACAGGGCCAGAAGAGTGAGCTTGCTCAGAACAAAAGAAGTGTACTTCCTGCACACACGGGCCATATCTAGTTCAACTTTGCTTAGGAAACAGACAAGAACAGTAGATCCTCTTCAGTCCAATACACTGTACATCCTGGGAAGAGATGCGAGTCCTATTTGCCCTGTGTATGGCAATGGGAACACAATAGTGACTTTCCTTACCAGAAAACAACTCTTGCTGGTAGGACCAGAAACTGCATGTGATTCAACTCCATTTAGGACTGGGAAACAAACGCTAGCTCGCCTTACAAGAAACACACTCTGCTTTTGAGAAAAGAGCACTCTTCTACTCTACTGTGTTTCCTATAGGGCCAGAACAGTGAGCATGCTCAGAACAAAAGACTGTGCTTCCTACACACACGGCCATATCTAGTTCAATTCTGCTTAGGAACCTGACAAGAACAGTAGATCCTCTTCAGTCCAATACACTGTACATGCTGGGAACAGACGCCAGTGCTATTTGCCCTGTGTAAAACAATGGGAGCACAAGAGTGACTCTTCTTACCAGAAAACAACTCTTGCTTGTAGGAACAGAAACTGCATGTGATTCAACTCCATTTAGGACTGGGAAACAAACGCTAGCTCGCCTTACAAGAAACACACTCTGCTTTTGAGAAAAGAGCACTCTTCTACTCTACTGTGTTTCCTATGTGGCACGAACAGTGAGCTTGCTCAGAACAAAAAAACTGTGCTTCCTCCACACACGGCCATATCTAGTTCAATTCTGCTTAGGAACCTGACAAGAACAGTAGATCCTCTTCAGTCCAATACAGTGTACTTGCTGGGAACAGACAATAGTGCTATTTGTCCTGTGTATGGCAATGGCAGCACAATAGTGACACTTCTTACCAGAACACAACTCTTGCTCATAGGACCAGAAACTGCATGGGATTCAACTCCATTTAGGACTGGGAAACAAACGCTAGCTCGCCTTACAAGAAACACCCTCTGCTTTTGAGAAAAGAGCACTATTCTACTCTACTGTGTTTCCGCTGTGGTCAAAACAGTGAGCTTGCTCAGTACAAAGGAACTGTGCTTCCTACACACACGGCCATATCTAGTTCAACTCTGATTAGGAACCTGACAAGAACAGTAGATCCTCTTCAGTCCAATACACTGTACTTGCTGGAAACAGACGCCAGTGCTATTTGTCCTGTGTATGGCAATGGCAGCGCAATAGTGACTATTCTTACCATAAAACAACTCTTGCTCTTAGGACCAGAAACTGCATGTGATTCAACTCCATTTAGAACTGGGAAACAAACGCTAGTTCGCCTTACAAGAAACACACTCTGCTTTAGAGAAAAGAGCACTCTTCTACTCTACTGTGTTTCCTATAGAGCCAGAACAATGAGTTTCCTCAGAACAAATGAACTGCGCTTCCTGCACACAGGGGCCATAGCTATTCAATTCTGCTTAGGAAACTGACAAGAACAGTAGATCCTCTTCAGTCCATACACTGTACATGCTGGGAACAGATGCCAGTACTATTTGTTCTGTGTATGACAATGAGAGCGCAATAGTGACTCTTCTTACCAGAAAACAATTCTTGCTCCTAGGACCAGAAACTGCATGTGATTCAACTCCATTTAGGACTGGGAAACAAACGCTAGCTCGCCTTACAAGAAAAACACTGTCCTTTTGAGAAAAGAGCACTCTTCTACTCTACTGTTTTTTTTATAGGGCCAGAACAGTGAGCTTGCTCAGAACAAAAGAACTGTGCTTCCTACACACACGGGCCATATCTAGTTCAACTCTGCTTAGGAAACTGACAAGAACAGTAGCTCCTCTTCAGTCCAATACACTGTACTTGCTGGGAACAGATGGGAGTGCTATTTGCACTGTGTACGGCAATGGGAGCACAATAGTGACTTTCCTTACCAGAAAACAACTCTTGCTCATAGGACCAGAAACTGCATGTGATTCAACTCCATTTAGGACTGGGAAACAAATGCTAGCTCGCCTTACAAGAAAAACAATCTGCTTTAGAGAAAAGAGCACTCTTCTACGCTATTGTGTTTCCTATGGGGTCCGAACAGTGAGCTTGCTCAGAACAAAAAAACTGTGCTTCCTACACACACGGCCATATCTACTTCAATTCTGCTTATAAACCTGACAAGAACAGTAGATCCTCTTCAGTCCAATACACTGTACTTGCTGGGAACAGACGCCAGTGCTATTTGTCTTGTGTATGGCAATGGCAGCACAATAGTGACTCTTCTTACCAGAAAACAACTCTTGCTCGTAGGACCAGAAACTGCATGTGATTCAACTCCATTTAGGACTAGAAAACAAACGCTAGCTCGCCTTACAAGAAACACAGTCTGCTTTAGAGAAAAGAGCACTCTTCTACTCTACTCTGTTTCCTATGGGGTCCAAACAGTGAGCTTGCTAAGAACAGAAAACTGTGCTTCCTACACACACGGCCCATATCTAGTTCAACTCTGCTTAGGAAACTGACAAGAACTGTAGCTTCTCTTCAGTCCAATACACTGTACTTGCTGGGAACAGACGCCAGTGCTATTTGCACTGTGTATGGCAATGGGAGCGCAAGAGTGACTCTTCTTAATAGAAAAAAACTCTTGCTCATATAACCAGAAACTGCATGTAATTCAACTCCATTTAGGACTGGGAAACAAACGCTAGCTCACCTTACCAGAAACACACTCTGCTTTTGAGCAAAGAGCACTCTTCTACTCTACTGTGTTTTCTATGGGGTCCAAACAGTGAGCTTGCTCAGAACAGAAAACTGTGCTTCCTACACACGGACCACATCTAGTTCAACTCTGCTTAGGAAATTGACAAGAACAGTAGCTCCTTTTCAGTCCGATACACTGTAATAGCTGGGAACAGCCGGGTGTGCTATTTGCACTGTGTATGGCAATGGGAGCGCAATAGTGACTTTCCTTACCAGAAAACAACTCTTGCTCGTAGGACCAGAAACTGCATGTGATTCAACTCCATTTAACTGGGAAACAAATGCTAGCTCGCCTTACAAGAAACACACTCTGCTTTTGAGAAAAGAGCACTCTTCTACTCTACTGTGTTTCCGATGTGGTCAAAACAGTGAGCTTGCGCAAAACAAAAGAACTGAGCATCCTACACACACTGGCCATATCTCGTTCAACTCTGCTTAGGAAACTGACAAGAACAACATTTCCTCTTCAGTCTGATACACTGTACTTGCTGGGAACAGACGCGAGTGCTATTTGCACTGTGTATGGTAATGGGAGCACAATAGTGACTTCCTTACCATAAAACAACTCTTGCTCGTAGGACCAGTAACTGCATGTGATTTAACTCCATTTAGGACTGGGAAACAAACGCCAGCTCGCCTTACAAGAAACACACTCTGCTTTTGAGAAAAGAGCACTGTTCTACTCTACTGTGTTTCCTATAGGGCCAGAACAGTGAGCTTGCTGAGAACAAAGGAACTGTGCTTCCTACACACACGGACCATATCTAGTTCAACTATGCTTTGGAAACTGACAAGAACAGTAGCTCCTATTCAGTCCAATACACTGTACTTGCTGGGAACAGACGCGAGTGCTATTTGCACTGTGTATGGCAATAGGAGCGCAATAGTGACTCTTCTTACCAGAAAACAACTCTTGCTCGTGGGACCAAAAACTGCATGTGACTCAACTCCATTTAGGACTGGAAAACAAACGCTAGCTCGCCTTAGAAGAAACACTCTCTGCTTTAGAGAAAAGACCACTCTTCTACTCTACTGTGTTTCCTGTAGGGCCAGAACAGTGAGCTTGCTGAGAACAAAAGAACTGTGCTTCCTGCCCACACGGCCATATCTAGTTCAACTCTGCTTAGGAACCTGACAAGAACAGTAGATCCTCTTCAGTCCAATACACTGTACATGCTGGGAACCGACGCCAGTGCTATTTGCCCTGTGTTTGTCAATTGGAGCGCAATAGTGACTCTTCTTGCCAGAAAACAACTCTTGCTCGTAGGACCAGAAACTGCATGTGATTCAACTCCATTTAGGACTGGGAAACAAACGCGAGCTCACCTTACAAGAAAAACACTCTGCTTTAGAGAAAAGAGCACTCTTCTACTCTACTGTGTTTCCTATGGGGTCCAAAGAGTGAGCTTGCTCAGAACAAAAGAACTGTGCTTCCTACACACATGGACCATATCTAGTTCAACTCTACTTAGGAAACTGACAAGAACAGTAGCTCCTATTCAGTCCAATACACTGTACTTGCTGGGAACAGACAACAGTGCTATTTGTCCTGTGTATGGCAATGGCAGCACAATAGTGACTCTTCTTACGAGAAAAGATCTCTTGATCGTAGGACCAGAAACTGCATGGGATTCAACTCCATTTAGGACTGGGAAACAAACGCTAGCTTGCCTTACAAGAAACACACTTTGCTTTTGAGAAAAGAGCACTCTTCTACTCTAAAGTGTTTCCTATAGGGCCAGAACAGTGAGCTTGCTGAGAACAAAAGAACTGTGCTTCCTACACACACGGGCCATATCTAGTTCAACTCTGCTTAGGAAACTAACAAGAACAGTAGCTCCTCTTCAGTCCGATACACTGTAATAGCTGGGAACACACGCGAGTGCTATTTGCACTTTGTATGTCAATGAGAGCGCAATAGTGACTTTCCTTACCAGAAAACAACTCTTGCTCGTAGGACCAGAAACTGCATGTGATTCAACTCCATTTGGGACTAGGAAACAAACGCTAGCTCGCCTTACAAGAAATACACTCTGCTTTTGAGAAAAGAGCACTGCTGTGGGATGTATGGCAAATGTGTTGCTAATTAATCAATAAAACACTGATTGGCCGTTGGCTAGGCAGGAAGTGTAGGCGGGGCAAGGAGGAGAATAAAGCAGGGAAGTGGAAGGCTGAGAGAGAGACACTGCCAGCCGCCATCAGGACAAGGAAGATGTAAGGTACCAGTAAGCCATGAGCCATGTGGCAAAGTAAAAATTAATAGAAATCTGCTAAATAGAAGCAGAGACCCACTATTTCTGAGAGTTGATGGCTCCCAGAGCTGGCGGAAAACATAGCCATGTTGGGAATCTGAGGTGGGCAGAGCCAGCAGCCACAGCTGCTGCAGTTTAAAGCAATAGATTCACAATAAGACAGATTCAGATGTAATAGATTACAATGTGTGTAAAAGATATGTAGGCTTGAAAGAGACAAAAAAGGTGATATATAGAGTTATAGAAACAAATACATAGTTTTAAAAAATAAAGTCATTAAAGAGACAGTAAAGGTAGTATAAAAAATAAGCCACGTAAAAATGGATATTACACAGAGAATCTGGATTGTGTTGTCGTTGGGACTTTTAACTGCAGAAAAACATTTGATTGTAAAAGCTGTAGAGTTATGCCAAAATGTATATTTTAAAGATACCTTGACTTCAAAATTTGGATGTAAGGATATGTTGCTTTGGAAAAGAGTCTCTTTTGTTTCCACAGAAAGCCAGAGGCTATGGATTTGTTCAAGATTAAGATACATCAGGTTTGACCAGCCAAGACCCCCTGAAGTTCTCCTATGACATCATGGCCCAGATGATCCAACATCCAGAATGGTTTAAAGGCATCTGGCTCAGACGATACAGCCTCATGGACAATTCCATAATTCTAAATTTTTTTTTGTTCCCCACAAGATACAGCGCCCCCTTCCAGCAGGAAGTAGTAAGAGAAGCTACGCCCAAATTGCCAAATTATATGTAATTTTAATTTGTTAAGGTTAAAACCTTCCTTTTTGAAAAAAAAAAAAGGGGGAAGTGCTGTGGGATGTATGGCAAATGTGTTGCTAATTAATCAATAAAACACTGATTGGCCGTTGGCTAGGCAGGAAGTGTAGGCGGGGCAAGAAGGAGAATAAAGCGGGGAAGTGGAAGGCTGAGAGAGAGACACTGCCAGCCGCCATCAGGACAAGGAAGATGTAAGGTACCAGTAAGCCATGAGCCATGTGGCAAAGTAAAGATTAATAGAAATGGGCTAAATATATGAGTAAGAGCTAGACAATAACAGGCCTGAGCTAATGGCCAAGCAGTTTAAATAATGTAAGAGTCTGTGTGTTTATTTTATAAGTGGGCTCTGAGACTGGCGGGACTTGGTGGTGGGAGCTGGAGAGAAATTCTACAGCAACAGAGCACTCTTCTACTCTACTGTGTTTCCTATGGGGTCCAAACAGTGAGCTTGCTCAGAACAAAAGAACTGTGCTTCCTACACACATGGAGCATATCTAGTTCAACTCTGCTTAGGAAACTGACAAGAACAGTAGCTCCTATTCAGTCCAATACAATGTACTTGCTGGGAACAGACGCGAGTGGTATTTGCACTGTGTATGGAATTTGGAGCGCAATAGTGACTCTTCTTACCAGAAAACAACTCTTGCTCGTAGGACCAGAAACTGCATGTGATTCAACTCCATTTAGGACTGGGAAACAAATGCTAGCTCGCCTTACAAGAAAAACAATCTGCTTTAGAGAAAAGAGCACTCTTCTACGCTATTGTGTTTCCTATGGGGTCCGAACAGTGAGCTTGCTCAGAACAAAAAAACTGTGCTTCCTACACACACGGCCATATCTACTTCAATTCTGCTTATAAACCTGACAAGAACAGTAGATCCTCTTCAGTCCAATACACTGTACTTGCTGGGAACAGACGCCAGTGCTATTTGTCTTGTGTATGGCAATGGCAGCACAATAGTGACTCTTCTTACCAGAAAACAACTCTTGCTCGTAGGACCAGAAACTGCATGTGATTCAACTCCATTTAGGACTAGAAAACAAACGCTAGCTCGCCTTACAAGAAACACAGTCTGCTTTAGAGAAAAGAGCACTCTTCTACTCTACTCTGTTTCCTATGGGGTCCAAACAGTGAGCTTGCTAAGAACAGAAAACTGTGCTTCCTACACACACGGCCCATATCTAGTTCAACTCTGCTTAGGAAACTGACAAGAACTGTAGCTTCTCTTCAGTCCAATACACTGTACTTGCTGGGAACAGACGCCAGTGCTATTTGCACTGTGTATGGCAATGGGAGCGCAAGAGTGACTCTTCTTAATAGAAAAAAACTCTTGCTCATATAACCAGAAACTGCATGTAATTCAACTCCATTTAGGACTGGGAAACAAACGCTAGCTCACCTTACCAGAAACACACTCTGCTTTTGAGCAAAGAGCACTCTTCTACTCTACTGTGTTTTCTATGGGGTCCAAACAGTGAGCTTGCTCAGAACAGAAAACTGTGCTTCCTACACACGGACCACATCTAGTTCAACTCTGCTTAGGAAATTGACAAGAACAGTAGCTCCTTTTCAGTCCGATACACTGTAATAGCTGGGAACAGCCGGGTGTGCTATTTGCACTGTGTATGGCAATGGGAGCGCAATAGTGACTTTCCTTACCAGAAAACAACTCTTGCTCGTAGGACCAGAAACTGCATGTGATTCAACTCCATTTAACTGGGAAACAAATGCTAGCTCGCCTTACAAGAAACACACTCTGCTTTTGAGAAAAGAGCACTCTTCTACTCTACTGTGTTTCCGATGTGGTCAAAACAGTGAGCTTGCGCAAAACAAAAGAACTGAGCATCCTACACACACTGGCCATATCTCGTTCAACTCTGCTTAGGAAACTGACAAGAACAACATTTCCTCTTCAGTCTGATACACTGTACTTGCTGGGAACAGACGCGAGTGCTATTTGCACTGTGTATGGTAATGGGAGCACAATAGTGACTTCCTTACCATAAAACAACTCTTGCTCGTAGGACCAGTAACTGCATGTGATTTAACTCCATTTAGGACTGGGAAACAAACGCCAGCTCGCCTTACAAGAAACACACTCTGCTTTTGAGAAAAGAGCACTGTTCTACTCTACTGTGTTTCCTATAGGGCCAGAACAGTGAGCTTGCTGAGAACAAAGGAACTGTGCTTCCTACACACACGGACCATATCTAGTTCAACTATGCTTTGGAAACTGACAAGAACAGTAGCTCCTATTCAGTCCAATACACTGTACTTGCTGGGAACAGACGCGAGTGCTATTTGCACTGTGTATGGCAATAGGAGCGCAATAGTGACTCTTCTTACCAGAAAACAACTCTTGCTCGTGGGACCAAAAACTGCATGTGACTCAACTCCATTTAGGACTGGAAAACAAACGCTAGCTCGCCTTAGAAGAAACACTCTCTGCTTTAGAGAAAAGACCACTCTTCTACTCTACTGTGTTTCCTGTAGGGCCAGAACAGTGAGCTTGCTGAGAACAAAAGAACTGTGCTTCCTGCCCACACGGCCATATCTAGTTCAACTCTGCTTAGGAACCTGACAAGAACAGTAGATCCTCTTCAGTCCAATACACTGTACATGCTGGGAACCGACGCCAGTGCTATTTGCCCTGTGTTTGTCAATTGGAGCGCAATAGTGACTCTTCTTGCCAGAAAACAACTCTTGCTCGTAGGACCAGAAACTGCATGTGATTCAACTCCATTTAGGACTGGGAAACAAACGCGAGCTCACCTTACAAGAAAAACACTCTGCTTTAGAGAAAAGAGCACTCTTCTACTCTACTGTGTTTCCTATGGGGTCCAAAGAGTGAGCTTGCTCAGAACAAAAGAACTGTGCTTCCTACACACATGGACCATATCTAGTTCAACTCTACTTAGGAAACTGACAAGAACAGTAGCTCCTATTCAGTCCAATACACTGTACTTGCTGGGAACAGACAACAGTGCTATTTGTCCTGTGTATGGCAATGGCAGCACAATAGTGACTCTTCTTACGAGAAAAGATCTCTTGATCGTAGGACCAGAAACTGCATGGGATTCAACTCCATTTAGGACTGGGAAACAAACGCTAGCTTGCCTTACAAGAAACACACTTTGCTTTTGAGAAAAGAGCACTCTTCTACTCTAAAGTGTTTCCTATAGGGCCAGAACAGTGAGCTTGCTGAGAACAAAAGAACTGTGCTTCCTACACACACGGGCCATATCTAGTTCAACTCTGCTTAGGAAACTAACAAGAACAGTAGCTCCTCTTCAGTCCGATACACTGTAATAGCTGGGAACACACGCGAGTGCTATTTGCACTTTGTATGTCAATGAGAGCGCAATAGTGACTTTCCTTACCAGAAAACAACTCTTGCTCGTAGGACCAGAAACTGCATGTGATTCAACTCCATTTGGGACTAGGAAACAAACGCTAGCTCGCCTTACAAGAAATACACTCTGCTTTTGAGAAAAGAGCACTGCTGTGGGATGTATGGCAAATGTGTTGCTAATTAATCAATAAAACACTGATTGGCCGTTGGCTAGGCAGGAAGTGTAGGCGGGGCAAGGAGGAGAATAAAGCAGGGAAGTGGAAGGCTGAGAGAGAGACACTGCCAGCCGCCATCAGGACAAGGAAGATGTAAGGTACCAGTAAGCCATGAGCCATGTGGCAAAGTAAAAATTAATAGAAATCTGCTAAATAGAAGCAGAGACCCACTATTTCTGAGAGTTGATGGCTCCCAGAGCTGGCGGAAAACATAGCCATGTTGGGAATCTGAGGTGGGCAGAGCCAGCAGCCACAGCTGCTGCAGTTTAAAGCAATAGATTCACAATAAGACAGATTCAGATGTAATAGATTACAATGTGTGTAAAAGATATGTAGGCTTGAAAGAGACAAAAAAGGTGATATATAGAGTTATAGAAACAAATACATAGTTTTAAAAAATAAAGTCATTAAAGAGACAGTAAAGGTAGTATAAAAAATAAGCCACGTAAAAATGGATATTACACAGAGAATCTGGATTGTGTTGTCGTTGGGACTTTTAACTGCAGAAAAACATTTGATTGTAAAAGCTGTAGAGTTATGCCAAAATGTATATTTTAAAGATACCTTGACTTCAAAATTTGGATGTAAGGATATGTTGCTTTGGAAAAGAGTCTCTTTTGTTTCCACAGAAAGCCAGAGGCTATGGATTTGTTCAAGATTAAGATACATCAGGTTTGACCAGCCAAGACCCCCTGAAGTTCTCCTATGACATCATGGCCCAGATGATCCAACATCCAGAATGGTTTAAAGGCATCTGGCTCAGACGATACAGCCTCATGGACAATTCCATAATTCTAAATTTTTTTTTGTTCCCCACAAGATACAGCGCCCCCTTCCAGCAGGAAGTAGTAAGAGAAGCTACGCCCAAATTGCCAAATTATATGTAATTTTAATTTGTTAAGGTTAAAACCTTCCTTTTTGAAAAAAAAAAAAGGGGGAAGTGCTGTGGGATGTATGGCAAATGTGTTGCTAATTAATCAATAAAACACTGATTGGCCGTTGGCTAGGCAGGAAGTGTAGGCGGGGCAAGAAGGAGAATAAAGCGGGGAAGTGGAAGGCTGAGAGAGAGACACTGCCAGCCGCCATCAGGACAAGGAAGATGTAAGGTACCAGTAAGCCATGAGCCATGTGGCAAAGTAAAGATTAATAGAAATGGGCTAAATATATGAGTAAGAGCTAGACAATAACAGGCCTGAGCTAATGGCCAAGCAGTTTAAATAATGTAAGAGTCTGTGTGTTTATTTTATAAGTGGGCTCTGAGACTGGCGGGACTTGGTGGTGGGAGCTGGAGAGAAATTCTACAGCAACAGAGCACTCTTCTACTCTACTGTGTTTCCTATGGGGTCCAAACAGTGAGCTTGCTCAGAACAAAAGAACTGTGCTTCCTACACACATGGAGCATATCTAGTTCAACTCTGCTTAGGAAACTGACAAGAACAGTAGCTCCTATTCAGTCCAATACAATGTACTTGCTGGGAACAGACGCGAGTGGTATTTGCACTGTGTATGGAATTTGGAGCGCAATAGTGACTCTTCTTACCAGAAAACAACTCTTGCTCGTAGGACCAGAAACTGCATGTGATTCAACTCCATTTAGGACTGGGAAACAAATGCTAGCTCGCCTTACAAGAAAAACAATCTGCTTTAGAGAAAAGAGCACTCTTCTACGCTATTGTGTTTCCTATGGGGTCCGAACAGTGAGCTTGCTCAGAACAAAAAAACTGTGCTTCCTACACACACGGCCATATCTACTTCAATTCTGCTTATAAACCTGACAAGAACAGTAGATCCTCTTCAGTCCAATACACTGTACTTGCTGGGAACAGACGCCAGTGCTATTTGTCTTGTGTATGGCAATGGCAGCACAATAGTGACTCTTCTTACCAGAAAACAACTCTTGCTCGTAGGACCAGAAACTGCATGTGATTCAACTCCATTTAGGACTAGAAAACAAACGCTAGCTCGCCTTACAAGAAACACAGTCTGCTTTAGAGAAAAGAGCACTCTTCTACTCTACTCTGTTTCCTATGGGGTCCAAACAGTGAGCTTGCTAAGAACAGAAAACTGTGCTTCCTACACACACGGCCCATATCTAGTTCAACTCTGCTTAGGAAACTGACAAGAACTGTAGCTTCTCTTCAGTCCAATACACTGTACTTGCTGGGAACAGACGCCAGTGCTATTTGCACTGTGTATGGCAATGGGAGCGCAAGAGTGACTCTTCTTAATAGAAAAAAACTCTTGCTCATATAACCAGAAACTGCATGTAATTCAACTCCATTTAGGACTGGGAAACAAACGCTAGCTCACCTTACCAGAAACACACTCTGCTTTTGAGCAAAGAGCACTCTTCTACTCTACTGTGTTTTCTATGGGGTCCAAACAGTGAGCTTGCTCAGAACAGAAAACTGTGCTTCCTACACACGGACCACATCTAGTTCAACTCTGCTTAGGAAATTGACAAGAACAGTAGCTCCTTTTCAGTCCGATACACTGTAATAGCTGGGAACAGCCGGGTGTGCTATTTGCACTGTGTATGGCAATGGGAGCGCAATAGTGACTTTCCTTACCAGAAAACAACTCTTGCTCGTAGGACCAGAAACTGCATGTGATTCAACTCCATTTAACTGGGAAACAAATGCTAGCTCGCCTTACAAGAAACACACTCTGCTTTTGAGAAAAGAGCACTCTTCTACTCTACTGTGTTTCCGATGTGGTCAAAACAGTGAGCTTGCGCAAAACAAAAGAACTGAGCATCCTACACACACTGGCCATATCTCGTTCAACTCTGCTTAGGAAACTGACAAGAACAACATTTCCTCTTCAGTCTGATACACTGTACTTGCTGGGAACAGACGCGAGTGCTATTTGCACTGTGTATGGTAATGGGAGCACAATAGTGACTTCCTTACCATAAAACAACTCTTGCTCGTAGGACCAGTAACTGCATGTGATTTAACTCCATTTAGGACTGGGAAACAAACGCCAGCTCGCCTTACAAGAAACACACTCTGCTTTTGAGAAAAGAGCACTGTTCTACTCTACTGTGTTTCCTATAGGGCCAGAACAGTGAGCTTGCTGAGAACAAAGGAACTGTGCTTCCTACACACACGGACCATATCTAGTTCAACTATGCTTTGGAAACTGACAAGAACAGTAGCTCCTATTCAGTCCAATACACTGTACTTGCTGGGAACAGACGCGAGTGCTATTTGCACTGTGTATGGCAATAGGAGCGCAATAGTGACTCTTCTTACCAGAAAACAACTCTTGCTCGTGGGACCAAAAACTGCATGTGACTCAACTCCATTTAGGACTGGAAAACAAACGCTAGCTCGCCTTAGAAGAAACACTCTCTGCTTTAGAGAAAAGACCACTCTTCTACTCTACTGTGTTTCCTGTAGGGCCAGAACAGTGAGCTTGCTGAGAACAAAAGAACTGTGCTTCCTGCCCACACGGCCATATCTAGTTCAACTCTGCTTAGGAACCTGACAAGAACAGTAGATCCTCTTCAGTCCAATACACTGTACATGCTGGGAACCGACGCCAGTGCTATTTGCCCTGTGTTTGTCAATTGGAGCGCAATAGTGACTCTTCTTGCCAGAAAACAACTCTTGCTCGTAGGACCAGAAACTGCATGTGATTCAACTCCATTTAGGACTGGGAAACAAACGCGAGCTCACCTTACAAGAAAAACACTCTGCTTTAGAGAAAAGAGCACTCTTCTACTCTACTGTGTTTCCTATGGGGTCCAAAGAGTGAGCTTGCTCAGAACAAAAGAACTGTGCTTCCTACACACATGGACCATATCTAGTTCAACTCTACTTAGGAAACTGACAAGAACAGTAGCTCCTATTCAGTCCAATACACTGTACTTGCTGGGAACAGACAACAGTGCTATTTGTCCTGTGTATGGCAATGGCAGCACAATAGTGACTCTTCTTACGAGAAAAGATCTCTTGATCGTAGGACCAGAAACTGCATGGGATTCAACTCCATTTAGGACTGGGAAACAAACGCTAGCTTGCCTTACAAGAAACACACTTTGCTTTTGAGAAAAGAGCACTCTTCTACTCTAAAGTGTTTCCTATAGGGCCAGAACAGTGAGCTTGCTGAGAACAAAAGAACTGTGCTTCCTACACACACGGGCCATATCTAGTTCAACTCTGCTTAGGAAACTAACAAGAACAGTAGCTCCTCTTCAGTCCGATACACTGTAATAGCTGGGAACACACGCGAGTGCTATTTGCACTTTGTATGTCAATGAGAGCGCAATAGTGACTTTCCTTACCAGAAAACAACTCTTGCTCGTAGGACCAGAAACTGCATGTGATTCAACTCCATTTGGGACTAGGAAACAAACGCTAGCTCGCCTTACAAGAAATACACTCTGCTTTTGAGAAAAGAGCACTGCTGTGGGATGTATGGCAAATGTGTTGCTAATTAATCAATAAAACACTGATTGGCCGTTGGCTAGGCAGGAAGTGTAGGCGGGGCAAGGAGGAGAATAAAGCAGGGAAGTGGAAGGCTGAGAGAGAGACACTGCCAGCCGCCATCAGGACAAGGAAGATGTAAGGTACCAGTAAGCCATGAGCCATGTGGCAAAGTAAAATTAATAGAAATCTGCTAAATAGAAGCAGAGACCCACTATTTCTGAGAGTTGATGGCTCCCAGAGCTGGCGGAAAACATAGCCATGTTGGGAATCTGAGGTGGGCAGAGCCAGCAGCCACAGCTGCTGCAGTTTAAAGCAATAGATTCACAATAAGACAGATTCAGATGTAATAGATTACAATGTGTGTAAAAGATATGTAGGCTTGAAAGAGACAAAAAAGGTGATATATAGAGTTATAGAAACAAATACATAGTTTTAAAAAATAAAGTCATTAAAGAGACAGTAAAGGTAGTATAAAAAATAAGCCACGTAAAAATGGATATTACACAGAGAATCTGGATTGTGTTGTCGTTGGGACTTTTAACTGCAGAAAAACATTTGATTGTAAAAGCTGTAGAGTTATGCCAAAATGTATATTTTAAAGATACCTTGACTTCAAAATTTGGATGTAAGGATATGTTGCTTTGGAAAAGAGTCTCTTTTGTTTCCACAGAAAGCCAGAGGCTATGGATTTGTTCAAGATTAAGATACATCAGGTTTGACCAGCCAAGACCCCCTGAAGTTCTCCTATGACATCATGGCCCAGATGATCCAACATCCAGAATGGTTTAAAGGCATCTGGCTCAGACGATACAGCCTCATGGACAATTCCATAATTCTAAATTTTTTTTTGTTCCCCACAAGATACAGCGCCCCCTTCCAGCAGGAAGTAGTAAGAGAAGCTACGCCCAAATTGCCAAATTATATGTAATTTTAATTTGTTAAGGTTAAAACCTTCCTTTTTGAAAAAAAAAAAAGGGGGAAGTGCTGTGGGATGTATGGCAAATGTGTTGCTAATTAATCAATAAAACACTGATTGGCCGTTGGCTAGGCAGGAAGTGTAGGCGGGGCAAGAAGGAGAATAAAGCGGGGAAGTGGAAGGCTGAGAGAGAGACACTGCCAGCCGCCATCAGGACAAGGAAGATGTAAGGTACCAGTAAGCCATGAGCCATGTGGCAAAGTAAAGATTAATAGAAATGGGCTAAATATATGAGTAAGAGCTAGACAATAACAGGCCTGAGCTAATGGCCAAGCAGTTTAAATAATGTAAGAGTCTGTGTGTTTATTTTATAAGTGGGCTCTGAGACTGGCGGGACTTGGTGGTGGGAGCTGGAGAGAAATTCTACAGCAACAGAGCACTCTTCTACTCTACTGTGTTTCCTATGGGGTCCAAACAGTGAGCTTGCTCAGAACAAAAGAACTGTGCTTCCTACACACATGGAGCATATCTAGTTCAACTCTGCTTAGGAAACTGACAAGAACAGTAGCTCCTATTCAGTCCAATACAATGTACTTGCTGGGAACAGACGCGAGTGGTATTTGCACTGTGTATGGAATTTGGAGCGCAATAGTGACTCTTCTTACCAGAAAACAACTCTTGCTCGTAGGACCAGAAACTGCATGTGATTCAACTCCATTTAGGACTGGGAAACAAATGCTAGCTCGCCTTACATGAAACACACTCTGCTTTTGAGAAAAGAGCACTCTTCTACTCTACTGTGTTTCCTATGGGGTCCAAACAGTGAGCTTGCTCAGAACAAAAGAACTGTGCTTCCTACACACGGACCATATCTAGTTCAACTCTGATTAGGGAACTGACAGTACAGTAGCTCCTATTCAGTCCAATACACTGTACTTCCTGGGAACAGACGCGAGTGCTATTTGTAATGTGTATGGCAATGGGAGCGCAATAGTGACTTTCCTTACCAGAAAACAACTCTTGCTCGTAGGACCAGAAACTGCATGTGATTCAACTCCATTTAGGACTAGGAAACAAACGCTAGCTCGCCTTACAAGTAATACACTCTGCTTTTGAGAAAAGAGCACTGCTGTGGGATGTATGGCAAATGTGTTGCTAATTAATCAATAAAACACTGATTGGCCATTGGCTGGGCAGGAAGTGTAGGCGGGGCAAGGAGGAGAATAAAGCAGGGAAGTGGAAGGATGAGAGAGAGACACTGCCAGCCGCCATCAGGACAAGGAAGATGTAAGGTACCAGTAAGCAATGAGCCATGTGGCAAAGTAAAAATTAATAGAAATCTGCTAAATATAAGAGTAAGAGCTAGACAATAACAGGCCTTAGCTAATGGCCAAGCAGTTTAAATAATGTAAGAGTCTTTGTGTTTATTTTATAAGTGGGCTCTGAGACTGGCGGGACTTGGTGGTGGGAGCTGGAGAGAAATTCTCCAGCAACAAATGGTGTCCAATATGTTGGCAAGAGTTTCCACCTAAAAACTGAGAAAAAAGATTCTAAAACGGAGCTAAAAACAGCTCCTAGTTGTCTCTTTCAAGCTACTGGCAGCCTGCGTGTTTCAGCTACTATGGCGGGTTCCTGGCGTGCATGCTTGACCTGCAGTATGGCGGGAATGAGGCCTCTGCAAGTGGCACATTAAGCTGTGTGGTGGATTTAGCCTTTGCTAGTACAAAACAAAACAAAACAAAAAAAAAGAGATTTCTGGGCTACACGCTGCTTTGATAGAAGCAGAGACCCACTATTTCTGAAAGTTGATGGCTCCCAGAGCTGGTGGAAAACGTAGCCATGTTGGGAAGCCGAGGTGGGCGGAGCCAGCAGCCACAGCTGCTGCAGTTTAAAGCAATAGATTCACAATAAGACAGATTCAGATGTAATAGTTTACAATGTGTGTAAAAGATATGTAGGCTTGAAAGAGACAAAAAAGGTGATATATAGAGTTATAGAAACAAATACATAGTTTTAAAAAATAAAGTCATTAAAGAGACAGTAAAGGTAGTATAAAAAATAAGCCACGTAAAAATGGATATTACACAGAGAATCTGGATTGTGTTGTCGTTGGGACTTTTAACTGCAGAAAAACATTTGATTGTAAAAGCTGTAGAGTTATGCCAAAATGTATATTTTAAAGGTACCTTGACTTCAAAATTTGGATGTAAGGATATGTTGCTTTGGAAAAGAGTCTCTTTTGTTTCCACAGAAAGCCAGAGGCTATGGATTTGTTCAAGATTAAGATACATCAGGTTTGACCAGCCAAGACCCCCTGAAGGTCTCCTATGACACCATGGCCCAGATGATCCAACATCCAGAATGGTTTAAAGACATCTGGCTCAGACGATACAGCCTCATGGACTATTCCATAATTCTAAATTTTTTTTTGTTTCCCCACAAGATACAGCGCCCCCTTCCAGCAGGAAGTAGTAAGAGAAGCTACGCCCAAATTGCCAAATTATATGTAATTTTACTTTGTTAAGGTTAAAACCTTCCTTTTTGAAAAAAAAAAAGGGGGAAGTGCTGTGGGATGTATGGCAAATGTGTTGCTAATTAATCAATAAAACACTGATTGGCCGTTGGCTAGGCAGGAAGTGTAGGCGGGGCAAGGAGGAGAATAAAGCAGGGAAGTGGAAGGCTGAGAGAGAGACACTGCCAGCCGCCATCAGGACAAGGAAGATGTAAGGTACCAGTAAGCCATGAGCCATGTGGCAAAGTAAAGATTAATAGAAATGGGCTAAATATAAGAGTAAGAGCTAGACAATAACAGGCCTGAGCTAATGGCCAAGCAGTTTAAATAATGTAAGAGTCTTTGTGTTTAATTTATAAGTGGGCTCTGAGACTGGCGGGACTTGGTGGTGGGAGCTGGAGAGAAATTCTACAGCAACAGAGCACTCTTCTACTCTACTGTGTTTCCTATGGGGTCCAAACAGTGAGCTTGTTCAGAACAAAAGAACTGTGCTTCCTACACACATGGACCATATCTAGTTCAACTCTGCTTAGGAAACTGACAAGAACAGTAGCTCCTATTCAGTCCAATACACTGTACTTGCTGGGAACAGACGCGAGTGCTATTTGCACTGTGTATGGAATTTGGAGCGCAATAGTGACTTTTCTTACCAGAAAACAACTCTTGCTCGTAGGAACAAAAACTGCCTGTGACTCAACTCCATTTATGACTGGGAAACAAACGCTAGCTCGTCTTACAAGAAACACACTCTGCTTTAGAGAAAAGAGCACTCTTCTACTCTACTGTGTTTCCTATAGGGCCAGAACAGTGAGCTTGCTCAGAACAAGAGAACTGTGCTTCCTACACACACGGGGAATATCTTGTTCAACTCTGCTTAGGAAACTGACAAGAACAGTAGCTCCTCTTCAGTCCGATACACTGTACTTGCTGGGAACAGACGCGAGTGCTATTTGCACTGTGTATGGCAGTGGGAACACAATAGTGACTTTCCTTACAAGAAAACAACTCTTGCTCGTAGGACGAGAAACTGCATGTGATTCAACTCCATTTAGGACTGGGAAACAAACGCTAGCTCGCCTAACAAGAAACACTCTCTGCTTTTGAGAAAATAGCACTCTTCTACTCTACTGTGTTTCCTATAGGGAAAGAACAGTGAGCTTGCTCAGAACAAAGAACTGTGCTTCCTACACACATGGCCGTATCTAGTTCAATTCTGCTTAGGAACCTGACAAGAACAGTAGATCCTCTTCAGTCCAATACACGGTACATGCTGGGAACAGACGCCAGTGCTATTTGCCCTGTGTAAAACAATGGGAGCACAATAGTGACTCTTCTTACCAGAAAACAACTCTTGCTCGTAGGACCAAAAACTGCATGTGATTCAACTCCATTTAGGACTGGGAAACAAACGCTAGCTCGCCTTACAAGAAACAAACTCTGCTTCTGAGAAAAGAGCACTCTTCTACTCTTCTGTGTTTCCTATAGGGCCAGAACAGTGAGCTTGCTTAGAACAAAAGAACTGTGCTTTCTACACTCACGGGCCATATCTAGTTCAACTCTGGTTAGGAAACTGACAAGAGTAGTAGCTCCTCTTCAGTCCAATACACTGTACTTGCTGGGAACAGACGCGAGTGCTATTTGCACTGTGTATGGCAAAAGGAGCACAATAGTGACTTTCCTTTCCAGAAAACAACTCTTGCTCGTAGGACCAGAAATTGCATGTGATTCAACTCCATTTAGGACTGGGAAACAAACGCAAGCTCGCCTTACAAGAAACACACTCTGCTTTTGAGAAAAGAGCACTCTTCTACTCTACTTTATTTCCTATAGGCCAGAAGAGTGAGCTTGCTCAGAACAAAAGAACTGTGCTTCCTACACACACGGGCCATATCTAGTTCAACTCTGCTAAGGAAACTGACAAGAACTGTAGATCCTCTTCAGTCCAATACACTTTACATGCTGGGAACAGACGCCAGTGCTATTTCCCTGTGTATGACAATGGGAGCGCAACAGTGACTCTTCTTACCAGAAAACAACTCTTGCTCAAAGGACCAGAACCTGCAGGTGATTGAACTCCATTTAGGACTGGGAAACAATCGCTAGCTCGCCTTACAAGAAACACATTCTGCTTTTGAGAAAAGAGCACTCTTCTACTCTACTGTGTTTCCTACAGGGCCAGAAGAGTGAGCTTGCTCAGAACAAAAGAAGTGTACTTCCTGCACACACGGGCCATATCTAGTTCAACTTTGCTTAGGAAACTGACAAGAACAGTAGATCCTCTTCAGTCCAATACACTGTACATCCTGGGAACAGATGCGAGTCCTATTTGCTCTGTGTATGGCAATGGGAACACAATAGTGACTCTTCTTACTAGAAAACAACTCTTGCTTGTAGGACCAGAAACTGCATGTGATTCAACTCCATTTATGACTGGGAAACAAAAGCTAGCTCTCCTTACAAGAAACACACTCTGCTTTTGATAAAAGAGCACTCTTCTACTCTACTGTGTTTCCTATAGGGCCAAAACAGTGAGCTTGCTCAGAACAAAAGAACTGTGCTTCCTACACACACCGGCCATATCTAGTTCAACTCTGCTTAGGAAACTGACAAGAACAGTAGATCCTCTTCAGTCCAATACACTGTAAATGCTGGGAACAGACGCCAGTGCTATTTGCCCTGTGTATGACAATGGGAGCGCAATAGTGACTCTTCTTACCAGAAAACAACTCTTGCTCCTAGGATCAGAAACTGCATGTGATTCAACTCCATTTAGGACTGGGAAAAAATCCCTAGCTCGCCTTACAAGAAACACACTCTGCTTTTGAGAAAAGAGCAATCTTCTAATCTATTGTGTTTCCTATGGGGTCCGAACAGTGAGCTTGCTCAGAACAAAAGAACTGTGCTTCCTACACACACGGGCCATATCTAGTTCAACTCTGCTTAGGAAACTGACAAGAACAATAGCTCCTCTTCTGTCCAAAACACTGTACTTGCAAAGAACAGTAGCAAGTGTTATTTGCACTGTGTATGGCAGTAGCATCGCAATAGTGACTCTTCTTACCAGAAAACAACTCTTGCTCATAGGACAAGAACCTCTATGAAATTCAACTCCATTTAGGACTGGGAAACAAACGCTAGCTCGCCTTACAAGAAACACACTCTCCTTTTGAGAAAAGAGCACTCTTCTAGTCTACTGTGTTTTCTATAAGGCCAGAAGAGTGAGCTTGCTAAGAACAAAAGAACTGTGTTTCCTACACACACGGGCTATATCTAGTTCAACTCTGCTTAGGAAACTGACAAGAACAGTTGGTCCTCTTCAGTCCAATACACTGTACATGCTGGGAACAGACGCCAGTGCTATTTGCCCTGTGTATGATAATGGGAGCGCAATAGAGACTCTTCTTACCAGAAAACAACTCTTGCTCGTAGGACCCGAAACTGCATGGGATTCAACTCCATTTCGGACTGGGAAACAAATGCTAGCTCACCTTACAAGAAACATACTCTGCTTTTGAGAAAACAGCACTCTTCTACTCTACTGTGTTTCCTATGGGGTCTGAACAGTGCGCTTGCTCAGAACAAAGAACTGTGTGCTTCCTACACACAGGGGCCATATCTAGTTCAACTCTGCTTAGGAAACTGACAAGAACAGTAGCTCATCTTCAGTCCAATACACTGTACTTGCTGCGAACAGACGCGAGTGCTATTTGCACAGTGTATGGCAATGGGAGCGCAATAGTGACTCTTCTTACCAGAAAATATCTCTTGCTCGTAGGACCAAAAACTACATGTGATTCAACTCCATTTAGGACTGGGAAAGAAACTCTATCTTGCCTTACAAGAAACACACTCTGCTTTTGAGAAAAGAGCACTCTTCTACTCTATTGTGTTTCCTATAGGGCCAAAACAGTGAGCTTGCTCAGAACAAAAGAACTGTGCTTCCTACACACACGGTCATATCTAGTTCAATTCTGCTTAAGAAACTGACAAGAATAGTAGATCCTCTTCAGTCCAATACACTGTACTTGCTGGGAACAGATGCGAGTGCTATTTGCCCTGTGTATGACAATGGGAGGGCAATAGTGACTCTTCTTAACAGAAAACAACTCTTGCTCATAGGACAAGAACCTCCATGTAATTCAACTCCATTTAGGACTGGGAAACAAACGCTAGCTCACCTTCCAAGAAACACAATCTGCTTTTGAGAAATGAGCACTCTTCTACTCTACAGTGTTTCCTATGGGATCCGAACAGTGGGCTTGCTGAGAACAAAAGAACTGTGCTTCCTTCACACACGGGCCATATCTAGTTCAATCTGCTTAGGAAATTGACAAGAACAGTAGCTCATCTTCAGTCCAATACACTGTACTTGCTGCGAACAGACGCGAGTGCTATTTGCACTGTGTATGGCAATGGGAGCGCAATAGTGACTCTTCTTACCAGAAAACAACTCTTGCTCGTAGGACCAAAAACTGCTTGTGATTCAACTCCATTTTGGACTGGGAAACAAACACTATCTCGCCTTACAAGAAACACACTCTGGTTTTGAGAAAAGATAAATCTTCTACTCTACTGTGTTTCCTAAATTGTGAGAACAGTGAGTTTTCTCAGAACAAAAGAACTGTGCTTCCTCAGAAATGGGCCATATCTAGTTCAACTCTGCTTAGGAAACTGACAAGAACAGTAGCTCCTCTTCAGTCCAATACACTGTACTTGCTGGGAACAGATGGGAGTGCTATTTGCACTGTGTACGGCAATGGGAGCACAATAGTGACTTTCCTTACCAGAAAACAACTCTTGCTCATAGGACCAGAAACTGCATGTGATTCAACTCCATTTAGGACTGGGAAACAAATGCTAGCTCGCCTTACAAGAAACACAATCTGCTTTAGAGAAAAGAGCACTCTTCTACTCTATTGTGTTTCCTATGGGGTCCGAACAGTGAGCTTGCTCAGAACAAAAAAACTGTGCTTCCTACACACACGGCCATATCTAGTTCAATTCTGCTTATAAACCTGACAAGAACAGTAGATCCTCTTCAGTCCAATACACTGTACTTGCTGGGAACAGACGCCAGTGCTATTTGTCTTGTGTATGGCAATGGCAGCGCAATAGTGACTCTTCTTACCAGAAAACAACTCTTGCTCGTAGGACCAGAAACTGCATGTGATTCAACTCCATTTAGGACTAGAAAACAAACGCTAGCTCGCCTTACAAGAAACACACTCTGCTTTTGAGAAAAGAGCACTCTACTACTCTACTGTGTTTCCTATGGGGTCCAAACAGTGAGCTTGCTAAGAACAGAAAACTGTGCTTCCTACACACACGGGCCATATCTAGTTCAACTCTGCTTAGGAAACTGACAAGAACAGTAGCTTCTCTTCAGTCCAATACACTGTACTTGCTGGGAACAGACGCCAGTGCTATTTGCACTGTGTATGGCAATGGTAGCACAAGAGTGACTCTTCTCACCAGAAAAAAACTCTTGCTCATATAACCAGAAACTGCATGTAATTCAGCTCCATTTAGGACTGGGAAACAAATGCTAGCTCGCCTTACAAGAAACACACTCTGCTTTTGAGAAAAGAGCACTCTTCTACTCTACTGTGTTTCCTATGTGGCCCGAACAGTGAGCTTGCTCAGAACAAAAAAACTGTGCTTCCTCCACACACGGCCATATCTAGTTCAATTCTGCTTAGGAACATGACATGAACAGTAGATCCTCTTCAGTCCAATACAGTGTACTTGCTGGGAACAGACAATAGTGCTATTTGTCCTGTGTATGGCAATGGCAGCACAATAGTGACTCTTCTTACCAGAACACAACTCTTTCTCATAGGACCAGAAACTGCATGGGATTCAACTCCATTTAGGACTGGGAAACAAACGCTAGCTTGCCTTACAAGAAACACCCTCTGCTTTTGAGAAAAGAGCACTATTCTACTCTACTGTGTTTCCGCTGTGGTCAAAACAGTGAGCTTGCTCAGTACAAAGGAACTGTGCTTCCTACACACACGGCCATATCTAGTTCAATTCTGATTAGGAACCTGACAAGAACAGTAGATCCTCTTCAGTCCAATACACTGTACTTGCTGGGAACAGACGCCAGTGCTATTTGTCCTGTGTATGGCAATGGCAGCGCAATAGTGACTATTCTTACCATAAAACAACTCTTGCTCGTAGGACCAGAAACTGCATGTGATTGAACTCCATTTAGAACTGGGAAACAAACGCTAGTTCGCCTTACAAGAAACACACTCTGCTTTAGTGAAAAGAGCACTCTTCTACTCTACTGTGTTTCCTATAGAGCCAGAACAATGAGTTTCCTCAGAACAAAAGAACTGTGCTTCCTGCACACAGGGGCCATACCTATTCATTTCTGCTTAGGAAACTGACAAGAACATTAGCTCCTCAATAGTCCAATACACTGTACCTGCTGGGAACGGACCGAGTGCTATTTGCACTATGTATGGCAATGGGAGCACAATAGTGACTTTCCTTACCAGAAAACAACTCTTGCTCGTAGGACCAGAAACTGCATGTGATTCAACTCCATTTAGGACTGGGAAAGAAACGCTAGCTCGCCTTACATGAAACACACTCTGCTTTTGAGAAAAGATCATTCTTCTACTCTACTGTGTTTCCTATATTGCCAGAACAGTGAGCTTGCTCAGAACAAAAGAACTGTGCTTCCTACACACACGGGCCATATCTAGTTCAACTCTGCTTAGGAAACTGACAAGAACAGTAGATCCTCTTCAGTCCAATACACTGTACTTGATGGGAACAGATGGGAGTGCTATTTGCACTGTGTACGGCAATGGGAGCCCAATAGTGACTTTCCTTACCAGAAAACAACTCTTGCTCATAGGACCAGAAACTGCATGTGATTCAACTCCATTTAGGACTGGGAAACAAATGCTAGCTCGCCTTACAAGAAACACAATCTGCTTTAGAGAAAAGAGCACTCTTCTACTCTATTGTGTTTCCTATGGGGTCTGAACAGTGAGCTAGCTCAGAACAAAAAAACTGTGCTTCCTACACACACGGCCACATCTAGTTCAATTCTGCTTATAAACCTGACAAGAACAGTAGATCCTCTTCAGTCAAATACACTGTACTTGCTGGGAACAGACGCCAGTGCTATTTGTCTTGTGTATGGCAATGGCAGCGCAATAGTGACTCTTCTTACCAGAAAACAACTCTTGCTCGTAAGACCAGAAACTGCATGTGATTCAACTCCATTTAACTGGGAAACAAATGCTAGCTCGTCTTACAAGAAACACACTCTGCTTTTGAGAAAAGAGCACTCTTCTACTCTACTGTGTTTCCGATGTGGTCAAAACAGTGAGCTTGCGCAACACAAAAGAACTGAGCATCCTACACACACGGGCCATATCTCGTTCAACTCTGCTTAGGAAACTGACAAGAACAATAGCTCCTCTTCAGTCCGATACACTGTACTTGCTGGGAACAGACGCGAGTGATATTTGCACTGTGTATGGTAATGGGAGCACAATAGTGACTTCCTTACCATAAAACAACTCTTGCTCGTAGGACCATTAACTGCATGTGATTTAACTCCATTTAGGACTGGGAAACAACCGCTAGCTCGCCTTACAAGAAACACACTCTGCTTTTGAGAAAAGAGCACTGTTCTACTCTACTGTGTTTCCTATAGGGCCAGAACAGTGAGCTTGCTGAGAACAAACGAACTGTGCTTCCTACACACACGGACCATATCTAGTTCAACTATGCTTAGAAAATTGACAAGAACAGTAGCTCCTTTTCAGTCTGATACGCTGTAATTGCTGGGAACAGACGCGAGTGCTATTTGCACTGTGTATGGCAATAGGAGCGCAATAGTGACTTTCCTTACCAAAAAACAACTCTTGCTTGTAAGACCAGAAACTGCATGTGATTCAACTCCATTTAACTGGGAAACAAATGCTAGCTCGCCTTACAAGAAACACACTCTGCTTTTGAGAAAAGAGCACTCTTCTACTCTACTGTGTTTCCGATGTGGTCAAAACAGTGAGCTTGCGCAACACAAAAGAACTGAGCATCCTACACACACGGGCCATATCTCGTTCAACTCTGCTTAGGAAACTGACAAGAACAATAGCTCCTCTTCAGTCCGATACACTGTACTTGCTGTGAACAGACGCGAGTGATATTTGCACTGTGTATGGTAATGGGAGCACAATAGTGACTTCCTTACCATAAAACAACTCTTGCTCGTAGGACCATTAACTGCATGTGTTTTAACTCCATTTAGGACTGGGAAACAACCGCTAGCTCGCCTTACAAGAAACACACTCTGCTTTTGAGAAAAGAGCACTGTTCTACTCTACTGTGTTTCCTATAGGGCCAGAACAGTGAGCTTGCTCAGAACAAAAGAACTGTGCTTCCTACACACATGGACCATATCTAGTTCAACTCTGCTTAGGAAACTGACAAGAACAGTAGCTCCTATTCAGTCCAATACACTGTACTTGCTGGGAACAGACGCGAGTGCTATTTGCACTGTGTATGGAATTTGGAGCGCAATAGTGACTTTTCTTACCAGAAAACAACTCTTGCTCGTAGGAACAAAAACTGCCTGTGACTCAACTCCATTTATGACTGGGAAACAAATGCTAGCTCGTCTTACAAGAAACACACTCTGCTTTAGAGAAAAGAGCACTCTTCTACTCTACTGTGTTTCCTATAGGGCCAGAACAGTGAGCTTGCTCAGAACAAGAGAACTGTGCTTCCTACACACACGGGGAATATCTCGTTCAACTCTGCTTAGGAAACTGACAAGAACAGTAGCTCCTCTTCAGTCTGATACACTGTACTTGCTGGGAACAGATGCAAGTGCTATTTGCACTGTGTATGTCAATGGGAGTGCAATAGTGACTCTTCTTACCAGAAAACAACTCTTGCTCCTAGGACCAGAAACTGCATGTGTCTCAACTCCATTTAAGACTGGGAAACAAACGCTAGCTCGCCTTACAAGAAACACACTCTGCTTTTGAGAAAAGAGCACTCTTCTACTCTACTGTGTTTCCTATAGAGCCAGAACAGTGTGCTTGATCAGAACAAAAGAACTGTGCTTCCTTCACACGGGCCATATCTAGTTCAACTCTGCTTAGGAAACTGACAAGAACAGTAGCTCCTCTTCAGTCCGATACACTGTACTTGCTGGGAATGGACCGAGTGCTATTTGCACTATGTATGGCAATGGGAGCGCAATAGTGACTTTCCTTACCAGAAAACAACTCTTGCTCGTAGGACCAGAAACTGCAAGTGATTCAACTCCATTTAGGACTGGGAAACAAATGCTAGCTCGCCTTACATGAAACACACTCTGCTTTTGAGAAAAGAGCACTCTTCTACTCTACTGTGTTTCCTATGGGGTCCAAACAGTGAGCTTGCTCAGAACAAAAGAACTGTGCTTCCTACACACGGACCATATCTAGTTCAACTCTGCTTAGGGAACTGACAGTACAGTAGCTCCTATTCAGTCCAATTCACTGTACTTCCTGGGAACAGACGCGAGTGCTATTTGTAATGTGTATGGCAATGGGAGCGCAATAGTGACTTTCCTTACCAGAAAACAACTCTTGCTCGTAGGACCAGAAACTGCATGTGATTCAACTCCATTTAGGACTAGGAAACAAATGCTAGCTCGCCTTACAAGTAATACACTCTGCTTTTGAGAAAAGAGCACTGCTGTGGGATGTATGGCAAATGTGTTGCTAATTCATCAATAAAACACTGATTGGCCGTTGGCTAGGCAGGAAGTGTAGGCGGGGCAAGGAGACGAATAAAACAGGGAAGTGGAAGGCTGAGAGAGAGACACTGCCAGCCGCCATCAGGACAAGGAAGATGTAAGGTACCAGTAAGCAATGAGCCATGTGGCAAAGTAAAAATTAATAGAAATCTGCTAAATATAAGAGTAAGAGCTAGACAATAACAGGCCTTAGCTAATGGCCAAGCAGTTTAAATAATGTAAGAGTCTTTGTGTTTATTTTATAAGTGGGCTCTGAGACTGGCGGGACTTGGTGGTGGGAGCTGGAGAGAAATTCTCCAGCAACAAATGGCGTCCAATGTGTTGGCAAGAGTTTCCACCTAAAAACTGAGAAAAAAAGATTCTAAAACGGAGCTAAAAACAGCTCCTAGTTGTCTCTTTCAAGCTACTGGCAGCCTGCGTGTTTGAGTACTATGGCGGGTTCCTGGCGTGCATGCTTGACCTGCAGTATGGCGGGAATGAGGCCTCTGCAAGTGGCACATTAAGCTGTGTGGTGGATTTAGCCTTTGCTAGTACAAAACAAAACAAAACAAAAAAAAAGAGATTTCTGGGCAACACGCTGCTTTGATAGAAGCAGAGACCCACTATTTCTGGGAGTTGATGGCTCCCAGAGCTGGTGGAAAACGTAGCCATGTTGGGAAGCCGAGGTGGGCGGAGCCAGCAGCCACAGCTGCTGCAGTTTAAAGCAATAGATTCACAATAAGACAGATTCCGATGTAATAGTTTACAATGTGTGTAAAAGATACGTAGGCTTGAAAGAGACAAAAAAGGTGATATATAGAGTTATAGAAACAAATACATAGTTTTAAAAAATAAAGTCATTAAAGAGACAGTAAAGGTAGTATAAAAAATAAGCCACATAAAAATGGATATTACACAGAGAATCTGGATTGTGTTGTCGTTGGGACTTTTAACTGCAGAAAAACATTTGATTGTAAAAGCTGTAGAGTTATGCCAAAATGTATATTTTAAAGATACCTTGACTTCAAAATTTGGATGTAAGGATATGTTGCTTTGGAAAAGAGTCTCTTTTGTTTCCACAGAAAGCCAGAGGCTATGGATTTGTTCAAGATTAAGATACATCAGGTTTGACCAGCCAAGACCCCCTGCAGGTCTCCTATGACACCATGGCCCAGATGATCCAACATCCAGAATGGTTTAAAGACATCTGGCTCAGACGATACAGCCTCATGGACTATTCCATAATTCTAAATTTTTTTTTGTTTCCCCACAAGATACAGCGCCCCCTTCCAGCAGGAAGTAGTAAGAGAAGCTACGCCCAAATTGCCAAATTATATGTAATTTTACTTTGTTAAGGTTAAAACCTTCCTTTTTGAAAAAAAAAAGGGGGAAGTGCTGTGGGATGTATGGCAAATGTGTTGCTAATTAATCAATAAAACACTGATTGGCCGTTGGCTAGGCAGGAAGTGTAGGCGGGGCAAGGAGGAGAATAAAGCAGGGAAGTGGAAGGCTGAGAGAGAGACACTGCCAGCCGCCATCAGGACAAGGAAGATGTAAGGTACCAGTAAGCCATGAGCCATGTGGCAAAGTAAAGATTAATAGAAATGGGCTAAATATAAGAGTAAGAGCTAGACAATAACAGGCCTGAGCTAATGGCCAAGCAGTTTAAATAATGTAAGAGTCTGTGTGTTTATTTTATAAGTGGGCTCTGAGACTGGCGGGACTTGGTGGTGGGAGCTGGAGAGAAATTCTACAGCAACAGAGCACTCTTCTACTCTACTGTGTTTCCTATGGGGTCCAAACAGTGAGCTTGCTCAAAACAAAAGAACTGTGCTTCCTACACACATGGACCATATCTAGTTCAACTCTGCTTAGGAAACTGACAAGAACAGTAGCTCCTATTCAGTCCAATACACTATACTTGCTGGGAACAGACGCGAGTGCTATTTGCACTGTGTATGGAATTTGGAGCGCAATAGTGACTTTTCTTACCAGAAAACAACTCTTGCTCGTAGGAACAAAAACTGCCTGTGACTCAACTCCATTTATGACTGGGAAACAAACGCTAGCTCGCCTTACAAGAAACACACTCTGCTTTAGAGAAAAGAGCACTCTTCTACTCTACTGTGTTTCCTATAGGGCCAGAACAGTGAGCTTGCTCAGAACAAGAGAACTGTGCTTCCTACACACACGGGGAATATCTCGTTCAACTCTGCTTAGGAAACTGACAAGAACAGTAGCTCCTCTTCAGTCCGATACACTGTACTTGCTGGGAACAGACGCGAGTGCTATTTGCACTGTGTATGGCAGTGGGAACACAATAGTGACTTTCCTTACCAGAAAACAACTCTTGCTCGTAGGACGAGAAACTGCATGTGATTCAACTCCATTTAGGACTGGGAAACAAACGCTAGCTCGCCTTACAAGAAACACACTCTGCTTTTGAGAAAAGAGCACTCTTCTACTCTACTGTGTTTCCTATAGGGAAAGAACAGTGAGCTTGCTCAGAACAAAGAACTGTGCTTCCTACACACATGGCCGTATCTAGTTCAATTCTGCATAGGAACCTGACAAGAACAGAAGATCCTCTTCAGTCCAATACACGGTACATGCTGGGAACAGACGCCAGTGCTATTTGCCCTGTGTAAAACAATGGGAGCACAATAGTGACTCTTCTTACCAGAAAACAACTCTTGCTCGTAGGACCAAAAACTGCATGTGATTCAACTCCATTTAGGACTGGGAAACAAATGCTAGCTTGCCTTACAAGAAACAAACTCTGCTTCTGAGAAAAGAGCACTCTTCTACTCTACTTTGTTTCCTATAGGCCAGAAGAGTGAGCTTGCTCAGAACAAAAGAACTGTGCTTCCTACACACACGGGCCATATCTAGTTCAACTCTGCTAAGGAAACTGACAAGAACTGTAGATCCTCTTCAGTCCAAAACACTTTACATGCTGGGAACAGACGCAAGTGCTATTTCCCTGTGTATGACAATGGGAGCGCAACAGTGACTCTTCTTACCAGAAAACAACTCTTGCTCATAGGACCAGAACCTGCATGTGATTGAACTCCATTTAGGACTGGGAAACAATCGCTAGCTCACCTTACAAGAAACACATTCTGCTTTTGAGAAAAGAGCACTCTTCTACTCTACTGTGTTACCTACAGGGCCAGAAGAGTCAGCTTGCTCAGAACAAAAGAAGTGTACTTCCTGCACACACGGGCCATATCTAGTTCAACTTTGCTTAGGAAACTGACAAGAACAGTAGATCCTCTTCAGTCCAATACACTGTACATCCTGGGAACAGATGCGAGTCCTATTTGCTCTGTGTATGGCAATGGGAGCGCAATAGTGACTCTTCTTACCAGAAAACAACTCTTGCACGTAGGACCAGAAACTGCATGGGAATCAACTCCATTTCTGACTGGGAAACAAACATTAGCTCACCTTACAAGAAACACACTCTGCTTTTGAGAAAAGAGCACTCTTCTACTCTACAGTGTTTCCTATGGGATCCGAACAGTGAGCTTGCTGAGAACAAAAGAACTGTGCTTCCTACACACACGGGCCATATCTAGTTCAATTCTGCTTAGGAAATTGACAAGAACAGTAGCTCATCTTCAGTCCAATACACTGTACTTGCTGCGAACAGACGTGAGTGCTATTTGCACTGTGTATGGCAATGGGAGCGCAATAGTGACTCTTCTTACCAGAAAACAACTCTTGCTTGTAGGACCAGAAACTGCATGTGATTCAACTCCATTTAGGACTGGGAAAAAAACGCTAGCTCGCCTTAGAAGAAACACACTCTGCTTTTGAGAAAAGAGCACTCTTCTACTTTACTGTGTTTCCTATAGGGCCAGAAGAGTAAGCTTGCTCAGAACAAAAGAACTGTGCTTCCTACACACACAGGCCATATCTAGTTCAACTCTGCTTAGGAAACTGACAAGAACGGTAGCTCCTCTTCAGTCCAATACACTGTACTTGCTGGGAACAGACATGAGTGCTATTTGAACTGTGTAGGGCAAAGGGAGTGCAATAGTGACTTTCCTTACCAGAACACATCCCTTGCTCATAGGACCAAAAACTGCATGTGATTCAACTCCATTTAGGACTGGGAAACAAACGCTAGCTCACCTTAAAAGAAACACACTCTGCTTTTGAGAAAAGAGCACTCTTCTACTCTACTGTGTTTCCTATAGGGCAAGAACAGTGATCTTGCTCAGAACAAAAGAACTGTGCTTCCTACACACACGGGCTATATCTAGTTCAACTCTGCTTAGGAAACTGACAAGAACAGTAGCTCCTCTTCAGTCCAATACACTGTACTTGCTAGGAGCCGACGCGAGTGCAATTTGCACTGTGTATGGCAATGGTAGCACAATAGTGACTCTTCTTACCAGAAAACAACTCTTGCTCGCAGGACCAGAAACTGCATGTGATTCAACTCCATTATGGACTGGGAAACAAACGCTAGCTCGCCTTACAAGAAACACACTCTGCTTTTGAGAAAAGAGCACTCTTCTACTCTTCTGTGTTTCCTATAGGGACAGAAGAGTGAGCTTGCTCTGAACAAATGATTTGTGCTTCCTTAACACACGGGCAATATATAGTTCAACTCTGCTTAGGAAACTGACAAGAACAGTAGCTACTCTTCAGTCTAATACACTGTACTTGCTGGGAACAAACGCGAGTGCTATTTGCCCTGTGTATGGGAATGGGAGTGCAATAGTGACTCTCCTTACCAGAAAACAACTCTTGCTTGTAGGACCAGAAACTGCATGTGATTCAACTCCTTTAGAACTTGGAAACAAACGCTAGGTTGCCTTAGAAGAAACACACTCTGCTTTTGAGAAAAGTGCACTCTTCTACTCTACTGTGTTTCCTATAGGGCCAGAACAGTGAGCTTGCTCAGAAAAAAAGAACTGTGCTTCCTACACACACAGGCCATATCTAGTTCAACTCTGCTTAGGAAACTGACAAGAACAGTAGATCCTCTTCTGTCCAATACACTGTACTTGCTGGGAACAGACACGAGTGCTATTTGCACTGTGTATGGCAATGGGAGCACAATAGTGACTCTTCTTACCAGAAAACCACTCTTGCTCGTAGGACCAGAAACTGCATGTGATTCAACTCCATTTAGGACTGGGAAACAAACGCCAGCTCGCCTTACAAGAAACACACTCTGCTTTTGAATAAAGAGCACTCTTCTACTCTTCTGTGTTTCCTATAGGTCCAGAACAGTGAGCTTGCTCAGAACAAAAGAACTGTGCTTCCTACACACACGGGCCATATCTACTTCAACTCTGCTTAGGAAAAAGACAAGAACAGTAGCTCCTCTTCTGTCCAATACTCTGTACTTGCTGGGAACAGACGCCAGTGCTATTTGCGCTGTGTATGGAAAGGGGAGCACAATAGTGACTCCTCTTATCAGAAAACAACTCTTGCTCGTAGGGCCAGAAACTGCATGAGATTCAACTCCGTTTCTGACTGGTAAACAAACACTAGCCTGCCTTACAAGAAACATACTCTGCTTCTGAAAAGAGCACTCTTCTACTCTACTGTGTTTCCTATGGGGTCCGAACAGTGAGCTTGCTCAGAACAAAGAAATGTGCTTCCTACACACACGGGCCATATCTAGTTCAACTCTGCTTAGGAAACTGACAAGAGCAGTAGCTCCTCTTCAGTCCAATACACTGTACTTATTGGGAACAGACGCGAGTGCTATTTGCGCTGTGTATGGCAAAGAGAGCACAATGGTGACTTTCCTTTCCAGAAAACAAGTCTTGCTCGTAGGACAGAAACTCCATGTGATTCAACTCCATTTAGGACTGGGAAACAAACGCTAGCTCGCCTTACAAGAAAAACACTCTGCTTTTGCGAAAAGAGCACTCTTCTACTCTACTGTGTTTCTTATAGGCCAGAAGAGTGAGCTTGCTCAGAACAAAAGAACTGTGCTTCCTACACACACGGGCTATATCTAGTTCAACTCTGTTTAGGAAACTGACAAGAACAGTAGCTCCTCTTCAGTCCAATACTCTGTACTTGCTGGGAGCAGACGCGAGTGCTATTTGCACTGTGTATGGCAATGGGAGCGCAATAGTGACTCTTCTTACCAGAAAACAACTCTTGCTGGTAGGACCAGAAACGGCATGGGATTCAACTCCATTTAGGACTGGGAAACAAAAGCTAGCTCGCCTTACAAGAAACACACTCTGCTTTTGAGAAAAGAGCAATCTTCTACCCTACTTTGTTTCCTATAGGGCCAAAACAGTGAGCTTGCTCAAAACAAAAGAACTGTGCTTCCTACACACACGGGCCATATCTAGTTCAACTCTGCTTAGGAAACTGACAAGAACAGTAGCTCCTCTTCTGTCCAATACACTGTACTTGCAAAGAACATTAGCGAGAGTTGTTAGCACTGTGTATGGCAATAGAAGCGCAATAGTGACTCTTCTTGCCAGAAAACAACTCTTGTACCTAGGACCAGAAACAGCATGGGACTCAACTCTGTTTCTGACTGGGAAACAAACACTAGCTAGCCTTACAAGAAACACACTCTGCTCTTGAGAAACGAGCACTCTTCTACTCTACTGTGTTTACTATGGGGTTTGAAAATTGAGCTTGCTCAGATCAAAAGAACTGTGCTTCACACACACGGGCCATATCTAGTTCAACTCTGCTTAGGAAACTGACAAGAACACTAGCTCCTCTTCTGTCCAATACACTGTACTTGCTGGGAACAGACTCGAGTGCTATTTGCACTGAGTATGGCAATGGTAGCACAATAGTGACTCTTCTTACCAGAAAACAACTCTTGCTCGTAGGACCAGAAACTGCATGTGATTCAACTCCATTTAGGAGTGGGAAACAAACGCTAGCTAGCCTTACAAGAAACAAACTCTGCTTCTGAGAAAAGAGCACTCTTCTACTCTTCTGTGTTTCCTATAGGGCCAGAAGAGTGAGCTTGCTCAGAACAAAAGAAATGTGCTTCCTACACACACGGGACATATCTAGTTCAACTCTGCTTAGGAAACTGACAAGAACAGTAGCTCCTCTTCAGTCCAATACACTGTACTTGCTGGGAACAGATGTGAGTGCTATTTGCACAGTTTATGGCAAAGGGAGAACAATAGTGACTTTCCTTTCCAGAAAACATCCCTTGCTCATAGGACCAGAAACTGCATGTGATTCAACTCCATTTTGGACTGGGAAACAAACGCTAGCTCGCCTTACAAGAAACACACTCTGCTTTTGAGGAAAGAGCACTCTTCTACTCTACTGTGTTTCCTATGGGGTCCGAACAGTGAGCTTGCTCAGAACAAAAGAACTGTGTTTCCTACACACACGGGCCATATCTAGTTCAATTCTGCTTAGGAAATTGACAAGAATAGTAGCTCATCTTCAGTCCAAATCACTGTACTTGCTGCGAACAGACATGAGTGCTATTTGCACTGTGTATGGCAATGGGATCGCAATAGTGACTCTTCTTACCAGAAAACAACTCTTGCTCGTAGGACCAAAAACTGCTTGTGATTCAACTCCATTTTGGACTGGGAAACAAACACTATCTCGCCTTACAAGAAACACACTCTGGTTTTGAGAAAAGACAACTCTTGTACTCTACTGTGTTTCCTATATTGCCAGAACAGTGAGTTTTCTCAGAACAAAAGAACTGTGCTTCCTACACAAAAGGGCTATATCTAGTTCAACTCTGTTTAGGAAACTGACAAGAACCTTAGCTCCTCTTCAATCCAATACACTGTACTTGCTGGGAGCAGACCCGAGTGCAATTTGCACTGTTTATGGCAATGGGACCGCAATAGTGACTCTTCTTACCAGAAAACAACTCTTGCTCGTAGGACCAGAAACTGCATGGGATTCAACTCCATTTAGGGCTGGGAAACAAAAGCTAGCTCGCCTTACAAGAAACAAACTCTGCTTTTGAGAAAAGAGCACTCTTCTACTCTACTTTGTTTCCTATAGGGCCAAAATGGTGAGCTTGCTCAGAACAAAAGAACTGTGCTTCCTACACACACGAGCCATATCTAGTTTAACTCTGCTTAGGAAACTGACAAGAACAGTAGATCCTTTTCAGTCCAATACACTGTACATGCTGGGAACAGACGCCAGTGCTATTTGCCCTGTGTATGACAATGGGAGCGCAATAGTGACTCTTCTTACCAGAAAACAACTCTTGCTCCTAGGATCAGAAACTACATGTGATTCAACTCCATTTAGGACTGGAAAACAAACGCTAGCTCGCCTTACAAGAAATACACTCTGCTTTTGAGAAAAGAGCACTCTTCTACTCTACTGTGTTTCTTATGGTGTCCGATCAGTGAGCTTGCTCAGAACAAAAGAACTGTGCTTCCTACACACACGGGCTATATCTAGTTCAACTCTGCTTAGGAAACTGACAAGAACAGTAGCTCCTCTTCTGTCCAATACACTGTACTTGCAAAGAACAGTAGCGATAATTGTTAGCACTGTGTATGGCAGTAGGAGCGCAATAGTGACTCTTCTTACCAGAAAACAACTCTTGCTCATAGGACAAGAAACTGCATGTAATTCAACTCCATTTAGGACTGGGAACCAAATGCTAGCTCACCTTACAAGAAACACACTCTGCTTTTGAGAAAAGAGCACTCTTCTACTCCTCTGTGTTTCCTATAGGACCAGAACAGTGAGCTTGCTCAGAACAAAAGAACTGTGCTTCCTAAACACACGGGCCATATCTCGTTCAACTCTGCTTAGGAAACTGACAAGAACAGTAGCTCCTCTTCAGTCCAATACACTGTACTTGCTGGGAACAGACGCGAGTGCTATTTGCACTGTTTATGGCAAAGGGAGCACAATAGTGACTTTCCTTAACAGAAAACATCCCTTGCTTGTAGGACCAAAAACTGCATGTGATTCAACTCCATTTAGGACAGGGAAACAAACGCTAGTTCACCTTACAAGAAAAAAACTCTGCTTTTGAGAAAAGAGCACTCTTTTACTCCACTGTGTTTTCTGTAGGGCCAGAACAGTGAGCTTGCTCAGAACAAAAGAACTGTACTTCCTACACAAAAGGGCTATATCTAGTTCAACTCTGCTTAGGAAACTGACAAGAACAGTAGATCCTCTAGGTCCAATACACTGTACATGCTGGGAACAGACGCCAGTGCTCTTTGCCCTGTGTATGACAATGGGAGCGCAATAGTGACTCTTCTTACCAGAAAACAACTCTTGCTCCTAGGATCAGAAACTACATGTGATTCAACTCCATTTAGGACTTTGATACAAACACTAGCTAGCCTTACAAGAAACACACTCTGCTTTTGAGAAAAGAGCACACTTCTATTCTACTGTGATTACTATGGGGTCCGAAAATTGAGCTTGCTCAGAACAAAAGACCTGTGCTTCACACACACAGGCCATATGTAGTTCAACTCTGCTTAGGAAACTGACAAGAACAGTAGCTCCTCTTCTGTCCAATACACTGTACTTGCTGGGAACAGACGCGAGTCCTATTTGCACTGAGTATGGTAATGGTAGTACAATAGTGACTCTTTTTACCAGAAAACAACTCTTGCTTGTAGGACCAGAAACTGCATGTGATTCAACTCCATTTAGGACTGGAAAACAAACGCTAGCTCGCCTTACAAGAAACAAACTCTGCTTCTGAGAAAAGAGCACTCTTCTACTCTTCTGTGTTTCCTATAGGGCCAGAACAGTGAGCTTGCTCAGAACAAAAGAACTGTGCTTCCTACACACACGGGCCATATCTAGTTCAACTCTGCTTAGGAAACTGACAAGAACAGTAGCTCCTCTTCAGTCCAATATACTGTAATTGCTGGGAAAAGACGTGAGTGCTATTTGCACTGTTTATGGCAAAGGGAGAAAAATAGTGACTTTCCTTTCCAGAAAACATCCCTTGTTGGTTGGACCAGAAACTGCATGTGATTCATCTCCATTTAGGACTGGGAAACACACGCTAGCTCGCCTTACAAGAAACACATTCTGCTTTGAGAAAAGAGCACTCTTCTATTCTACTGTACTTCCTATGGGGTCCGAACAGTGAGCTTGCTCAGAACAAAAGAACTGTGTTTCCTACACACACGGGCCATATCTAGTTCAACTCTGTTAGGAAACTGACAAGAACAGTAGCTCCTCTTCAGTCCAATACACTGTACTTGCTGGGAACAGACGCGAGTGCTATTTGCAGTGTATGTGGCAATTGGAGCACAATACTGAATCTTCTTAAAGAAAACAACTCTTGCTCTTAGGACCAGAAAACTGCATGGGATTCAACTCCATTTCGGACTTGGAAACAAACGCTAGCTCGACTTACAAGAAACACACTCTGCTTTTGAGAAAAGAGCACTCTTCTACTCTACGGTGTTTCCTATGGGGTCTGAACAGTGAGCTTGCTCAGAAAAAAAGAACTGTGCTTCTTACACAAACGGCATTATCTAGATCAATTCTGCTCGGGAAACCGACAAGAACAGTAGATCCTCTTCATTCCAATACACTGTACATGCTGATAATAGACGCCAGTGCTATTTGCCCTGTGTTTGACAATGGGAGCGCAAAGGTGACTCTTCTTACCAGAAAACAACTCTTGCTGGTAGGACCAGAAACTGCAAGTGATTCAACTCCATTTAGGACTGGGAAACAAACGCTAGCTCGCCTTACAAGAAACACACTCTCCTTTTGAGAAAAGAGCACTCTTCTACTCTACTGTGTTTCCAATAGGCCCAGAATAGTGAGGCTTGCTAAGAACAAAAGAACTGTGCTTCCTACACATACGGGCTATATCTAGTTCAACTCTGCTTAGGAAACTGACAAGAACAGTTGGTCCTCTTCAGTCCAATACACTGTACATGCTGGGAACAGACGCCAGTGCTATTTGCCCTGTGTATGATAATGGGAGCGCAATAGAGACTCTTCTTACCAGAAAACAACTCTTGCTCGTAGGACCCGAAACTGCATGGGATTCAACTCCATTTCGAACTGGGAAACAAATGCTAGCTCACCTTACAAGAAACACACTCTGCTTTTGAGAAAACAGCACTCTTCTACTCTACTGTGTTTCCTATGGGGTCTGAACAGTTTGCTTGCTCAGAACAAAAGAACTGTGTGCTTCCTACACACAGGGGCCATATCTAGTTCAACTCTGCTTAGGAAACTGACAAGAACAGTAGCTCATCTTCAGTCCAATACACTGTACTTGCTGCGAACAGACGCGAGTGCTATTTGCACAGTGTATGGCATTGGGAGCACAATAGTGACTCTTCTTACCAGAAAACATCTCTTGCTCGTAGGACCAAAAACTACATGTGATTCAACTTCATTTAGGACTGGGAAACAAACTCTATCTCGCCTTACAAGAAACACACTCTGCTTTTGAGAAAAGAACACTCTTCTACTCTATTGTGTTTCCTATAGGCCAAAACAGTGAGCTTGCTCAGAACAAAAGAAATGTGCTTCCTACACACACGGTCATATCTAGTTCAATTCTGCTTAAAAAACTGACAAGAATAGTAGATCCTCTTCAGTCCAATACACTGTACTTCCGGGGAACAGACGCGAGTGCTATTTGCCCTGTGTATGACAAAGGGAGCGCAATAGTGACTCTTCTTACCAGAAAACAACTCTTGCTCGTAGGACCAGAAACTGCATGGGATTCAACTCCATTTCTGACTGGGAAACAAACACTAGCTCGACTTACAAGAAACACACTCTGCTTTTGAGAAAAGGGCACTCTTCTACTCTACAGTGTTTCCTATGAGATCCGAACAGTGAGCTTGCTGAGAACAAAAGAACTGTGCTTCCTACACACACGGGCCATATCTAGTTCAATTCTGCTTAGGAAATTGACAAGAACAGTAGCTCTGATTCAGTCCAATACACTGTACTTGCTGGGAAAAGACGCGAGTGCTATTTGCAGTGTATATGCAAATGGGAGCCCAATAGTGACTCTTCTTACCAGAACAACTCTTGCTCGTAGGACAAGAAACTGCATGGGATTCAACTCCATTTAGGACTGGGAAACAAACGCTAGCTTGCCGTACAAGAAACACACTCTGCTTTTGAGAAAAGAGCACTCTTCTACTCTAAGGTGTTTCCTATTGGGTCCGAACAGTGAGCTTGCTCAGAACAAAAGAACTGTGCTTCCTACACACAGGGGCCATATCCAGTTCAATTCTGCTTAGCAAACTGACAAGAACAGTAGCTCATCTTCAGTCCAATACACTGTACTTGCTGCGAACAGACGTGAGTGCTATTTGCACTGTGTATGGCAATGGGAGCTCAATAGTGACTCTTCTTACCAGAAAACAACTCTTGCTCGTAGGACCAGAAACTGCATGGGATTCAACTCCATTTAGGACTGGGAAACAAATGCTAGCTCTCCTTACAAGAAACACACTCTGCTTTTGAGAAAAGAGGACTCTTCTACTCTACAGTGTTTCCTATGGGGTCCGAACAGTGAGCTTGCTCAGAACAAAAGAACTGTGCTTCCTACACACACGGGACATATCTAGTTCAATTCCACTGGAAACTGACAAGAACAGTAGCTCCTCTTCAGTCCAATACACTGTACTTAATGGGAACAGACGCGAGTGCTATTTGTACTGTGTATGGCAATGGGAGCACAATAGTGACTTTCCTTACCAGAAAACAACTCTTGCTCATGGGACCAAAAACTGCTTGTGATTCAACTCCATTTTGGACTGGGAAACAAACACTATCTCGCCTTACAAGAAACACACTCTGGTTTTGAGAAAAGATCATTCTTCTACTCTACTGTGTTTCCTATATTGCCAGAACAGTGAGCTTTCTCAGAACAAAAGAACTGTGCTTCCTACACAAACGGGCCATATCTAATTCAACTCTGCTTAGGAAACTGACAAGAACAGTAGCTCCTCTTCAGTCCAATACACTGTACTTGCTGGAAACAGACGCGAGTGCTATTCGCAGTGTATGTGTCAATTGGAGCACAATACTGAATCTTCTTACCAGAAAACAACTCTTGCTCTTAGGACCAGAAACTGCATGGGATTCAACTCCATTTCGGACTTGGAAACAAACGCTAGCTCGCCTTACAAGAAACACACTCTGCTTTTGAGAAAAGAGCACTCTTCTACTCTACGGTGTTTCCTATGGGGTCTGAACAGTGAGCTTGCTTAGAACAAAAGAACTGTGCTTCCTACACACAGGGGCCATATCTAGTTCAACTCTGCTTAGGAAACTGACAAGAACAGTAGCTCCTCTTCAGTCCAATACAGTGTACTTGCTGGAAACAGACGCGAGTGCTATTTGCCCTGTGTATGGCAATGGGAGCACAATAGTGACTCTTCTTACCACAAATCAACTCTTGCTCGTAGGACCAGAAACTGCATGGGATTCAACTCCTTTTCTGACTGGGGAACCAACACTAGCTAGCCTTACAAGAAACACAATCTGCTTTTGAGAAAAGAGCACTCCTCTACTCTACTGTGTTTCCTATGCTGTCTGAAAAGTGAGGTTGCTCAGAACAAACGAACTGTGCTTCACACACACGGGACATATCTACTTCAACTCTGCTTAAGAAACTGACAAGAACAGTAGCTCCTCTTCTGTCCAATACAATGTACTTGCTGGGAACAGACGCGAGTGCTATTTGCACTGTGTATGGCAATGGTAGCACAATAGTGACTCTTCTTACCAGAAAACAACTCTTGCTCACAGGACCAGAAACTGCATGTGATTCAACTCCAGTTAGGACTGGGAAACAAACGCTAGCTCGCCTAACAAGAATCACAATCTGCTTTTGAGAAAAGAGCACTCTTCTACTCTTCTGTGTTTCCTATAGGGCCAGAAGAGTGAGCTTGCTCTGAACAAATGATTTGTGCTTCCTTAACACAGGGGCCATATATAGTTCAACTCTGCTTAGGAAACTGACAAGAACAGTAGCTCCTCTTCAGTCTAATACACTCTACTTGCTGGGAACAAACACGAGTGCTATTTGCCCTGTGTATGGCAATGGGAGTACAATAGTGACTCTCCTTACCAGAAAACAACTCTTGCTTGTAGGACCAGAAACTGCATGTGATTCAACTCCTTTAGGACTTGGAAACAAACGCTAGCTTGCCTTAGAAGAAACACACTCTGCTTTTGAGAAAAGAACACTCTTCTACTCTACTGTGTTTCCTATAGGGCCAGAACAGTGAGCTTGCTCAGAACAAAAGAACTGTGCTTCCTACACACACAGGACATATCTACTTCAACTCTGCTTAGGAAACAGACAAGAACAGTAGATCCTCTTCTGTCCAATACTCTGTACTTGCTGGGAACAGACGCCAGTGCTATTTGCGCTGTGTATGGAAATGGGAGCGCAATAGTGTCTCTTTTTACCAGAAAAAAACTGTTGCTCCTAGGAACAGAAACTGCATGTGATTCAACTCCATTTAGGACTGGGAAACAAACGCTAGTTTGCCTTACGACAAACACACTCTGCTTTTGAGAAAAGAGCACTCTTCTACTCTACTGTGTTTCCTATAGGGCCAGAACACTGAGCTTGCTCAGAACAAAAGAACTGTGCTTCCTACACACAGGGGCCATATCTAGTTCAACTCTGCTTAGGAAACTGACAAGAACAGTAGCTCCTCTTCAATCCAATGCACTGTACTTGCAGTTAGCAAACGCGAGTGCTATTTGCACTGTGTATGGCAATGGGAGCGCCATAGTGACTTTCCTTAAAAGAAAACAACTCTTGCTGGTAGGAACAGAAACTGCATGGGATTCAACTCCATTAAGGACTGGGAAACAAATGCTAGCTTGCCTTACAAGAAACACACTCTGCTTTTGAGAAAAGAGCACTCATCTACTCTACTGTGTTTCCTATGGGGTCCAAAAAGTGAGGTTGCTCAGAACAGAAAACTGTGCTTCCTACACACGGACCATATCTAGTTCAACTCTGCTTATGAAACTGACAAGAACAGTAGCTCCTCTTCAGTCCGATACACTGTAATTGCTGAGAACAGACGCGAGTGCTATTTGCACTGTGTATGGCAATGGGAGCGCAATAGTGACTTTCCTTACCAGAAAACAACTCTTGCTCGTAGGACCAGAAACTGCATGTGATTCAACTCCATTTAGGACTTGGAAAGAAATGCTAGCTCGCCTTAGGAGAAACACAGTCTGCTTTTGAGAAAAGAGCACTCTTCTACTCTACTGTGTTTACTATGGGGTCTGAAAATTGAGCTTGCTCAGAACAAAAGAACTGTGCTTCACACACACGGGCCATAACTAGTTCAACTCTGCTTAGGAAACTGACAAGAACAGTAGCTCCTCTTCTGTCCAATACACTGTACTTGCTGGGAACATACAGGAGAGCTATTTGCACTGAGTATGGCAATGGTAGCACAATAGTGACTCTTCTTACCAGAAAACAACTCTTGCTCGTAGGACCAGAAACTGCATGTGAATCAACTCCATTTAGGAGGGGGAAACAAACGCTAGCTCGCCTTACAAGAAACAAACTCTGCTTCTGAGAAAAGAGCACTCTTCTACTCTTCTGTGTTTCCTATAGGGCCAGAACAGTGAGCTTGCTCAGAACAAAAGAACTGTGCTTCCTACACACACGGGCCATATCTAGTTCAACTCTGCTTAGGAAACTGAAGAGAACAGTAGCTCCTCTTCAGTCCAATACACTGTACTTGCTGGGAACAGACTTGAGTGCTATTTGCACTGTTTATGGCAAAGGGAGAACATTAGTGACTTTCCTTTCCAGAAAACATCCCTTGCTCGTAGGAGCAGAAACTGCATGTGATTCAACTCCATTTTGGACTGGGAAACAAACGCTAGCTCGCCTTACAAGAAACACACTCTGCTTTTGAGAAAAGAGCACTCTTCTATTCTACTGTGTTTCCTATGGGGTCCGAACAGTGAGCTTGCTCAGAACAAAAGAACTGTGTTTCTTACACACACGGGGCATATCTAGGTCAACTCTGCTTAGGAAACTGACAAGAGCAGTAGCTCCTCTTCAGTCCAATACACTGTACTTGCTGGGAACAGACGCGAGTGCTATTTGCACTATGTATGGCAAAGGGAGCACAATAGTGACTTTCCTTTCCAGAAAACAAGTCTTGCTCGTAAGACAGAAACTCCATGTGATTCAACTCCATTTAGCACTGGGAAACAAACGCTAGCTCGCCTTACAAGAAAAACACTCTGCTTTTGAGAAACGAGCACTCTTCTACTCTACTGTGTTTCTTATAGGCTAGAAGAGTGAGCTTGCTCAGAACAAAAGAACTGTGCTTCCTACACACACGGGCTATATCTAGTTCAACTCTGTTTAGGAAACTGACAAGAACATTAGCTCCTCTTCAGTCCAATACACTGTACTTCCTGGGAGCAGACCCGAGTGCTATTTGCACTGTGTATGGAATATGGAGCGCAATAGTGACTCTTCTTACCCGAAAAAAACTCTTGCTCGTAGGACCAGAAACTGCATGGGATTCAACTCCATTTAGGGCTGGGAAACAAAAGCTAGCTCGCCTTACAAGAAACACACTCTGCTTTTGAGAAAAGAACACTCTTCTACTCTACTTTGTTTCCTATAGGGCCAAAACGGTGACCTTGCTCAGAACAAAAGAACTGTGCTTCCTACACACACGAGCCATATCTAGTTCAACTCTGCTTAGGAAACTGACAAGAACAGTAGATCCTCTTCAGTCAAATACACTGTACATGCTGGGAACAGACGCCAGTGCTATTTGCCCTGTGTATGACAATGGGAGCACAATAGTGATTCTTCTTACCAGAAAAAAACTCTTGCTCGTAGGACCAGAAACTGCATGAGATTCAACTCCATTTAGGACTGGGAAACAAACGCTAGCTCGCATTACAAGAAACACACTCTGCTTTTGAGAAAAGAGCCCTCTTATACGCTAAAGTGTTTCCTATAGGGCCAGAACAATGAGCTTGCTCAGAAAAAAAAACTGTGCTTCCTACACACACGGGCCATATCAGTTCAACTCTGCTTAGGAAACTGACAAAAACAGTAGCTCCTCTTCAGTCCGGTACACTGTACTAGCTGGGAACACACGCGAGTGCTATTTGCACTGTATATGGCAATGGGAGCACCATAGTGACTTTCCTTAAAAGAAAACAACTCTTGCTGGTAGGAACAGAAACTGCATGGGATTCAACTCCATTTAGGACTGGGAAACAAATGCTAGCTTGCCTTACAAGAAACACACTCTGCTTTTGAGAAAAGAGCACTCATCTACTCTACTGTGTTTCCTATGGGGTCCAAAAAGTGAGCTTGCTCAGAACAGAAAACTGTGCTTCCTACACACGGACCATATCTCGTTCAACTCTGCTTAGGAAACTGACAAGAACAGTAGCTCCTCTTCAGTCCCATACACTGTAATTCCTGAGAACAGACGCGAGTGCTATTTGCACTGTGTATGGCAATGGGAGCGCAATAGTGACTTTCCTTACCAGAAAACAACTCTTGCTCGTAGGACCAGAAACTGCATGTGATTCAACTCCATTTAGGACTGGGAAAAAAAACACTAGCTCGCCTTACAAGAAACACCCTCTGCTTTTGAGAAAAGAGCACTCTTCTACTCTACTGTGTTTCCTGTAGGGCCAGAACAGTGAGCTTGCTCAGAACAAAAGAACTGTGCTTCCTACACACATGTCCATATCTAGTTCAATTCTGATTAGGAACCTGACAAGAACAGTAGATCCTCTTCAGTCCAATACACTGTACTTGCTGGGAACAGACGCCAGTGCTATTTGTCCTGTGTATGGCAATGGCAGTGCAATAGTGACTATTCTTACCATAAAACAACTCTTGCTCGTAGCACCAGAAACTGCATGTGATTCAACTCCATTTAGGACTGGGAAACAAATGCTAGCTCGCCGTACAAGAAACACAATCTGCTTTAAAGAAAAGAGCACTCCTCTACTCTACTGTGTTTCCTATGGGGTCCGAACAGTGAGCTTGCTCAGAGCAAAAAAACTGTGATTCCTACACACACGGCCATATCTAGTTCAATTCTGCTTATAAACCTGACAAGAACAGTAGATCCTCTTCAGTCCAATACACTGTACTTGCTGGGAACAGACGCCAGTGCTAATTGTCTTTTTTATGGCAATGGCAGTGCAATAGTGACTCTTCTTACCAGAAAACAACTCTTGCTCGTAGGACCCAAAACTGCATGTGATTCAACTCCATTTAGGACTGGGAAACAAACACTAGCTCGCCTTACATGAAACACACCCTGCTTTTGAGAAAAGAGCACTCTTCTACTCTACTGTGTTTCCTATGTGGTCAAAACAGTGAGCTTGCTCAAAAAAAAAGAACTGAGCTTCCTACACACACGGGCCATATCTCGTTCAACTCTGCTTAGGAAACTGACAAGAACAGTAGCTCCTCTTCCGTCCAATACACTGTACTTGCTGGGAACAGACGCGAGTGCTATTTGCACTGTGTATGGCAATGGGAGCACAATAGTGACTCTTCTTACCAGAAAACAACTCTTGCTCATAGGACCAGAAACTGCATGCCATTCAACTCCATTTAGGACTGGGAAACAAACGCTAGCTCGCATTACAAGAAACACACTCTGCTTTTGAGAAAAGAGCCCTCTTATACTCTAAAGTCTTTCCTCTAGGGCCAGAACAGTGAGCTTGCTCAGAAAAAAAAAAACTGTGCTTCCTACACACACGGGCCATATCTAGTTCAACTCTGCTTAGGGAACTGACAAAAACAGTAGCTCCTCTTCAGTCCGATACACTGTAATAGCTGGGAACACACGTGAGTGCTATTTGCACTGTGTATGGCAATGGGAGTGCAATAGTGACTTTCCTTACCAGAAAACAACTCTTGCTCGTAGGACCAGAAACTGCATGTGATTCAACTCCATTTAGCTCTGGGAAACAAATGCTAGCTCGCCTTACATGAAACACACTCTGCTTTTGAGAAAAGAGCACTCTTCTACTCTACTGTGTTTCCTATAGGGCCAGAACAGTGAGCTTGCTCAGAACAAGAGAACTGTGCTTCCTACACACACGGGCCATATCTAGTTCAACTCTGCTTAGGAAACTGACAAGAACAGTAGATCCTCTTCAGTCCGATACACTGTACATGCTGGGAACAGACGGCAGTGCTATTTGTCCTGTGTATGACAATGGGAGCGCAATAGTGACTCTTCTTACCTGAAAACAACTCTTGTTCCTAGGACCAGAAACTGCATGTGATTCAACTCCATTTAGGACTGGGAAACAAACGCTAGCTCGCCTTACAAGAAAAACACTCTGCTTTTGAGAAAAGAGCACTCTTCTACTCTACTGTGTTTCCTATAGGGCCAGAACAGTGAGCTTGATCAGAACAAAAGAACTGTGCTTCCTTCACACGGGCCATATCTAGTTCAACTCTGCTTAGGAAACTGACAAGAACTGTAGCTCCTCTTCAGTCTGATACACTGTACTTGCTGGGAACAGACGCGAGTGCTCTTTGCACTGTGTATGGCAATGGGAGCACAATAGTGACTTTCCTTACCAGAAAACAACTCTTGCTTGTAGGACCAGAAACTGCATGTGATTCAACTCCATTTAGGACTGGGAATAAAAAAACGCCAACTCGCCTTAGAAGAAACACACTCTGCTTTTGAGAAAAGAGCACTCTTCTACTGTACTGTGTTTTCTATAGGGTCAGAACAGTGAGCTTGCTCAGAACAAAAAAACTGTGCTTCCTACAAACACGGCCATATGTAGTTCAATTCTGCTTAGGAACCTGACATGAAGAGTAGATCCTCTTCAGTCCAATACAGTGTACTTGCTGGGAACAGACAACAGTGCTATTTATCCTGTGTATGGCAATGGCAGCACAATAGTGACTCTTCTTACCAGAACACAACTCTTGCTCGTAGGACCAGAAACTGCATGGGATTCAACTCCATTTAGGACTGGGAAACAAATGCTAGCTCGCCTTCCAAGAAACACCCTCTGCTTTTGAGAAAAGAGCACTCTTCTACTCTACTGTGTTTCCTGTAGGGCCAGAACAGTGAGCTTGCTCAGAACAAAAGAAGTGTGCTTCCTACACACATGTCCATATCTAGTTCAATTCTGATTAGGAACCTGACAAGAACAGTAGATCCTCTTCAGTCCAATACACTGTACTTGCTGGGAACAGACGCCAGTGCTATTTGTCCTGTGTATGGCAATGGCAGTGCAATAGTGACTATTCTTACCATAAAACAACTCTTGCTCGTAGGACCAGAAACTGCATGTGATTCAACTCCATTTAGGACTGGGAAACAAATGCTAGCTCGCCGTACAAGAAACACAATCTGCTTTAGAGAAAAGAGCACTCCTCTACTCTACTGTGTTTCCTATGGGGTCCGAACAGTGAGCTTGCTCAGAACAAAAAAACTGTGATTCCTACACACACGGCCATATCTAGTTCAATTCTGCTTATAAACCTGACAAGAACAGTAGATCCTCTTCAGTCCAATACACTGTACTTTCTGGGAACAGACGCCAGTGCTAATTGTCTTTTGTATGGCAATGGCAGTGCAATAGTAACTCTTCTTACCAGAAATCAACTCTTGCTCATAGGACCCAAAACTGCATGTGATTCAACTCCATTTAGGACTGGGAAACAAACACTAGCTCGCCTTACATGAAACACACCCTGCTTTTGAGAAAAGAGCACTCTTCTACTCTACTGTGTTTCCTATGTGGTCAAAACAGTGAGCTTGCTCAAAAAAAAAGAACTGAGCTTCCTACACACACGGGCCATATCTCGTTCAACTCTGCTTAGGAAACTGACAAGAACAGTAGCTCCTCTTCCGTCCAATACACTGTACTTGCTGGGAACAGACGCGAGTGCTATTTGCACTGTGTATGGCAATGGGAGCACAATAGTGACTCTTCTTACCAGAAAACAACTCTTGCTCGTAGGACCAGAAACTGCATGCGATTCAACTCCATTTAGGACTGGGAAACAAACGCTAGCTCGCATTACAAGAAACACCCTCTGCTTTGGAGAAAAGAGCCCTCTTATACTCTAAAGTGTTTCCTCTAGGCCCAGAACAGTGAGCTTGCTAAAAAAAAAAAACTGTGCTTCCTACACACACGGGCCATATCTAGTTCAACTCTGCTTAGGGAACTGACAAAAACAGTAGCTCCTCTTCAGTCCGATACACTGTAATAGCTGGGAACACACGTGAGTGCTATTTGCACTGTGTATGGCAATGGGAGTGCAATAGTGACTTTCCTTACCAGAAAACAACTCTTGCTCGTAGGACCAGAAACTGCATGTGATTCAACTCCATTTAGCTCTGGGAAACAAATGCTAGCTCGCCTTACATGAAACACACTCTGCTTTTGAGAAAAGAGCACACTTCTACTCTACTGTTTTTATTATAGGGCCAGAACAGTGAGCTTGCTCAGAACAAGAGAACTGTGCTTCCTAGACACATGGGCCATATCTAGTTCAACTCTGCTTAGGAAACTGACAAGAACAGTAGATCCTCTTCAGTCCGATACACTGTACATGCAGGGAACAGACGCCAGTGCTATTTGCCCTGTGTATGACAATGGGAGCGCAATAGTGACTCTTCTTACCAGAAAACAACTCTTGTTCCTAGGACCAGAAACTGCATGGGATTCAACTCCATTTAGGACTGGGAAACAAACGCTAGCTCGCCTTACAAGAAAAACACTCTGCTTTTGAGAAAAGAGCACTCTTCTACTCTACTGTGTTTCCTATAGGGCCAGAACAGTTAGCTTGATCAGAACAAAAGAACTGTGCTTCCTTCACACGGGCCATATCTAGTTCAACTCTGCTTAGGAAACTGACAGGAACTGTAGCTCCTCTTCAGTCCGATACACTGTACTTGCTGGGAACAGACGCGAGTGCTCTTTGCACTGTGTATTCAATGGGAGCACAATAGTGACTTTCCTTACCAGAAAACAACTATTGCTTGTAGGACCAGAAACTGCATGTGATTCAACTCCATTTAGGACTGGGAAAAAAAACGCCAACTCGCCTTACAAGAAACACACTCTGCTTTTGAGAAAAGAGCACTCTTCTACTGTACTGTGTTTTCTATAGGGTCAGAACAGTGAGCTAGCTCAGAACAAAAGAACTGTGCTTCCTACAAACACGGCCATATGTAGTTCAATTCTGCTTAGGAACCTGACATGAAGAGTAGATCCTCTTCAGTCCAATACAGTGTACTTGCTGGGAACAGACAACAGTGCTATTTATCCTGTGTATGGCAATGGCAGCACAATAGTGACTCTTCTTACCAGAACACAACTCTTGCTCGTAGGACCAGAAACTGCATGGGATTCAACTCCATTTAGGACTGGGAAACAAATGCTAGCTCGCCTTCCAAGAAACACCCTCTGCTTTTGAGAAAAGAGCACTCTTCTACTCTACTGTGTTTCCTGTAGGGCCAGAACAGTGAGCTTGCTCAGAACAAAAGAACTGTGCTTCCTACACACATGTCCATATCTAGTTCAATTCTGATTAGGAACCTGACAAGAACAGTAGATCCTCTTCAGTCCAATACACTGTACTTGCTGGGAACAGACGCCAGTGCTATTTGTCCTGTGTATGGCAATGGCAGTGCAATAGTGACTATTCTTACCATAAAACAACTCTTGCTCGTAGGACCAGAAACTGCATGTGATTCAACTCCATTTAGGACTGGGAAACAAATGCTAGCTCGCCGTACAAGAAACACAATCTGCTTTAGAGAAAAGAGCACTCCTCTACTCTACTGTGTTTCCTATGGGGTCCGAACAGTGAGCTTGCTCAGAACAAAAAAACTGTGATTCCTACACACACGGCCATATCTAGTTCAATTCTGCTTATAAACCTGACAAGAACAGTAGATCCTCTTCAGTCCAATACACTGTACTTGCTGGGAACAGACGCCAGTGCTAATTGTCTTTTGTATGGCAATGGCAGTGCAATAGTGACTCTTCTTACCAGAAAACAACTCTTGCTCGTAGGACCCAAAACTGCTTGTGATTCAACTCCATTTAGGACTGGGAAACAAACACTAGCTCGCCTTACATGAAACACACTCTGCTTTTGAGAAAAGAGCACTCTTCTACTCTACTGTGTTTCCTATGTTGTCAAAACAGTGAGCTTGCTCAAAAAAAAAGAACTGAGCTTCCTACACACACGGGCCATATCTCGTTCAACTCTGCTTAGGAAACTGACAAGAACAGTAGCTCCTCTTCCGTCCAATACACTGTACTTGCTGGGAACAGACGCGAGTGCTATTTGCACTGTGTATGGCAATGGGAGCACAATAGTGACTCTTCTTACCAGAAAACAACTCTTGCTCGTAGGACCAGAAACTGCATGCGATTCAACTCCATTTAGGACTGGGAAACAAACGCTAGCTCGCCTTACAAGAAACACACTCTGCTTTTGAGAAAAGAGCCCTCTTATACTCTAAAGTGTTTCCTCTAGGTCCAGAACAGTGAGCTTGCTCAGAAAAAAAAAAACTCTGCTTCCTACACACACGGGCCATATCTAGTTCAACTCTGCTTAGGGAACTGACAAAAACAGTAGCTCCTCTTCAGTCCGATACACTGTAATAGTTGGGAACACACGTGAGTGCTATTTGCACTGTGTATGGCAATGGGAGCGCAATAGTGACTTTCCTTACCAGAAAACAACTCTTGCTCGTAGGACCAGAAACTGCATGTGATTCAACTCCATTTAGCTCTGGGAAACAAATGCTAGCTCGCATTACATGAAACACACTCTGCTTTTGAGAAAAGAGCACTCTTCTACTCTACTGTTTTTACTATAGGGCCAGAACAGTGAGCTTGCTCAGAACAAGAGAACTGTTCTTCCTACACACACGGGCCATATCTCATTCAACTCTGCTTAGGAAACTGACAAGTACAGTAGCTCCTCTTCAGTCCGATACACTGTACTTGCTGGGAAAAGACGCGAGTGCTCTTTGCACTTTGTATGGCAATGGGAACACAATAGTGACTTTCCTTACCAGAAAACAACTCTTGCTCATAGGACCAGAAACTGCACGTGATTCAACTCCATTTAGGACTGGGAAACAAACGCTAGCCCGCCTTACAAGAAACACACTCTGCTTTTGAGAAAAGAGCACTCTTCTACTCTACTGTGTTTCCTATAGGGCCAGAACAGTGAGCATGCTCAGAACAAAAGACTGTGCTTCCTACACACACGGCCATATCTAGTTCAATTCTGCTTAGGAACCTGACAAGAGCAGTAGATCCTCTTCAGTCCAATACACTGTACATGCTGGGAACAGACGCCAGTGTTATTTGCCCTGTGTAAAACAATATGAGCACAATAGTGACGCTTCTTACCAGAAAACAACTCTTGCTTGTAGGAACAGAAACTGCATGTGATTCAACTCCATTTAGGACTGGGAAACAAACGCTAGCTCGCCTTTACAAGAAACACACTCTGCTTTTGAGAAAAGAGCACTCTTCTACTCTACTGTGTTTCCTATGTGGCCCGAACAGTGAGCTTGCTCAGAACAAAAAAACTGTGCTTCCTCCACACACGGCAATATCTAGTTAAATTCTGCTTAGGAACCTGACAAGAACAGTAGATCCTCTTCAGTCCAATACAGTGTACTTGCTGGGAACAGACAATAGTGCTATTTGTCCTGTGTATGGCAATGGCAGCCCAATAGTGACTCTTCTTACCAGAACACAACTCTTGCTCATAGGACCAGAAACTGCATGGGATTCAAGTCCATTTAGGACTGGGAAACAAACGCTAGCTCGCCTTACAAGAAACACCCTCTGCTTTTGAGAAAAGAGCACTATTCTACTCTACTGAGTTTGCGCTGTGGTCAAAACAGTGAGCTTGCTCAGTACAAAGGAACTGTGCTTCCTACACACATGGCCATATCTAGTTCAATTCTGATTAGGAACCTGACAAGAACAGTAGATCCTCTTCAGTCCAATACACTGTACTTGCTGGGAACAGACGCCAGTGCTATTTGTCCTGTGTATGGCAATGGCAGCGCAATAGTGTCTATTCTTACCATAAAACAACTCTTGCTCGTAGGACCAGAAACTGCATGTGATTCAACTCCATTTAGAACTGGGAAACAAACGCTAGTTCGCCTTACAAGAAACACACTCTGCTTTAGAGAAAAGAGCACTCTTCTACTCTACTGTGTTTCCTATAGAGCCAGAACAATGAGTTTCCTCAGAACAAAAGAACTGTGCTTCCTGCACACAGGGGCCATACCTATTCAATTCTGCTTAGGAAACTGACAAGAACAGTAGATCCTCTTCAGTCCATACACTGTACATGCTGGGAACAGATGCCAGTACTATTTGCTCTGTGTATGACAATGAGAGCGCAATAGTGACTCTTCTTACCAGAAAACAACTCTTGCTCCTAGGACCAGAAACTGCATGTGATTCAACTCCATTTAGGACTGGGAAACAAATGTTAGCTGGCCTTACAAGGAAAACACTGTGCTTTTGAGAAAAGAGCACTCTTCTACTCTACTGTTTTTTTTATAGGGCCAGAACAGTGAGATTGATCAGAACAAAAGAACTGTGCTTCCTTCACACGGGCCATATCTAGTTCAACTCTGCTTAGGAAACTGACAAGAACATTAGCTCCTAAACAGTCCGATACACTGTACTTGCTGGGAACGGACCGAGTGCTATTTGCACTATGTATGGCAATGGGAGCGCAATAGTGACTTTCCTTACCAGAAAACAACTCTTGCTCGTAGGACCAGAAACTGCATGTGATTCAACTCCATTTAGGACTGGGAAAGAAACGCTAGCTCGCCTTACAAGAAACACACTCTGCTTTTGAGAAAAGAGCACTCTTCTACTCTACTGTGTTTCCAATAGGGCCAGAACAGTGAGCATGCTCAGAACAAAAGACTGTGCTTCCTACACACACGGCCATATCTAGTTCAATTCTGCTTAGGAACCTGACAAGAGCAGTAGATCCTCTTCAGTCCAATACACTGTACATGCTGGGAACAGACGCCAGTGCTATTTGCCCTGTGTAAAACAATATGAGCACAATAGTGACTCTTCTTACCAGAAAACAACTCTTGCTTGTAGGAACAGAAACTGCATGTGATTCAACTCCATTTAGGACTGGGAAACAAACGCTAGCTCGCCTTACAAGAAACACACTCTGCTTTTGAGAAAAGAGCACTTTTCTACTCTACTGTGTTTCCTATGTGGCCCGAACAGTGAGCTTGCTCAGAACAAAAAAACTGTGCTTCCTCCACACACGGCCATATCTAGTTCAATTCTGCTTAGGAAACTGACATGAACAGTAGATCCTCTTCAGTCCAAATCAGTGTACTTGCTGGGAACAGACAATAGTGCTATTTGTCCTGTGTATGGCAATGGCAGCACAATAGTGACTCTTCTTACCAGAAAACAACTCTTGCTCGTAGGACCAGAAACTGCATGTGATTCAACTCCATTTAGGACTGGGAAAGAAACACTAGCTCGCCTTACATGAAACACACTCTGCTTTTGAGAAAAGAGCACTCTTCTACTCTACTGTGTTTCCTAGGGGTCCGAACAGTGAGCTTGCTCAGAACAAAAGAACTGTGCTTCCTACACACACGGGCCATATCTAGTTCAACTCTGCTTAGGAAACTGACAAGAACAGTAGCTCCTCTTCAGTCCAATACACTGTACTTGCTGGGAACAGATGGGAGTGCTATTTGCACTGTGTACGGCAATGGGAGCACAATAGTGACTTTCCTTACCAGAAAACAACTCTTGCTCATAGGACCAGAAACTGCATGTGATTCAACTCCATTTAGGACTGGGAAACAAATGCTAGCTCGCCTTACAAGAAACACAATCTGCTTTAGAGAAAAGAGCACTCTTCTACTCTATTGTGTTTCCTATGGGGTCCGAACAGTGAGCTTGCTCAGGACAAAAAAACTGTGCTTCCTACACACACGGCCATATCTAGTTCAATTCTGCTCATAAACCTGACAAGAACAGTAGCTTCTCTTCAGTCCAATACACTGTACTTGCTGGGAACAGATGCCAGTGCTATTTGCAATGTGTATGGCAATGGGAGCGCAATAGTGACTTTCCTTACCAGAAAACAACTCTTACTTGTAGAACCAGAAACTGCATGTGATTTAACTCCATTTAGGACTGGGAAACAACCGCTAGCTCGCCTTACAAGAAACACACTCTGCTTTTGAGAAAAGAGCACTGTTCTACTCTACTGTGTTTCCTATAGGGCCAGAACAGTGAGCTTGCTGAGAACAAAAGAACTGTGCTTCCTACACACACGGGCCATATCTCGTTCAACTCTGCTTAGGAAACTGACAAGAACAGTAGCTCCTCTTCAGTCTGATACACTGTACTTGCTGGGAACAGACGCGAGTGCTATTTGCACTGTGTATGGCAGTGGGAACACAATAGTGACTTTCCTTACCAGAAAACAACTCTTGCTCTTAGGACCAGAAACTGCATGTGATTCAACTCCATTTAGGACTGGGAAACAAACGCTAGCTCGCCTTACAAGAAACACACTCTGCTTTTAAGAAAAGAGTACTCTTCTACTATACTGTGTTTCCCATAGGGAAAGAAGAGTGAGCTTGCTCAGAACAAAGAACTGTGCTTCCTACACACATGGCCGTATCTAGTTCAATTCTGCTTAGGAACCTGAAAAGAACAGTAGATCCTCTTCAGTCCAATACACTGTACTTGCTGAGATCAGACGCCAGTGCTATTTGTCCTGTGTATGGCAATGGCAGCGCAATAGTGACTCTTCTTACGAGAAAAGAACTCTTGCTCGTAGGACCTGAAACTGCATGGGATTCAACTCCATTTAGGACTGGGAAACAAACGCTAGCTCGCCTTACAAGAAACACACTCTGCTTTCGAGAAAAGAGCACTCTTCTACTCTACTGTGTTTCTTATGGGGTCCAAACAGTGAGCTTGCTCAGAACAAAAGAACTGTGCTTCCTACACACATCGACCATATCTAGTTCAACTCTGCTTTGGAAACTGACAAGAACAGAAGCTGCTCTTCAGTGCAATACACTGTACTTGCTGGGAACAGACGCGAGTGCTATTTGCACTGTGTATGTCAATGAGAGCGCAATAGTGACTTTCCTTACCAGAAAACAACTCTTGCTCGTAGGACCAGAAACTGCATGTGATTCAACTCCATTTAGGACTGGGAAACAAATGCTAGCTCGCCTTACATGAAACACACACTGCTTTTGAGAAAAGAGCACTCTTCTACTCTACTGTGTTTCCTATGGGGTCCGAAAAGTGAGCTTGCTCAGAACAAAAGAATTGTGCTTCCTACACACACGGGCCATATCTAGTTCAACTCTGCTTAGCAAATTGACATGAACAGTAGATCCTCTTCAGTCCAATACACTGTACTTGCTGGGAACAAATACAAGTGCTATTTGCACTGTGTATGGCAATGGGAGTACAATAGTGACTCTTCTTACCAGAAAAAAACTCTTGCTCGTAGGACCAAAAACTGCATGTGTCTCAACTCCATTTAGGACTGGGAAAGAAACGCTTGCTCGCCTTACAAGAAAAACACTCTGCTTTTGAGAAAAGAGCACTCTTCTAATATACTGTGTTTCCTGCAGGGAAAGAACAGTGAGCTTGCTCAGAACAAAGAACTGTGCTTCCTACACACATGGCCGTATCTAGTTCAATTCTGCTTAGGAACCTGACAAGAACAGTAGATCCTCTTCAGTCCAATACACTGTACATGCTGGGAAGAGACGCCAGTGCTATTTGCCCTGTGTAAAACAATGGGAGCACAATAGTGACTCTTCTTACCAGAAAACAACTCTTGCTCGTAGGAACAGAAACTGCATGTGACTCAACTCCATTTAGGACTGGGAAACAAATGCTAGCTCGCCTTACAAGAAACACACTCTGCTTTTGAAAAAAGAGCACTCTTCTACTCTACTGTGTTTCCTATGTGGTCCGAACAGTGAGCTTGCTCAGAACAAAAAAAACTGTGCTTCCTCCACACACGGCCATATCTAGTTCAATTCTGCTTAGGAACCTGACATGAACAGTAGATCCTCTTCAGTCCAATACACTGTACTTGCTGGGAACAGACAACAGTGCTATTTGTCCTGTGTATGGCAATGGCAGCACAATAGTGACTCTTCTTACGAGAAAAGAAGTCTTGCTCGTAGGACCAGAAACTGCATGGGATTCAACTCCACTTAGGACTGGGAAACAAACGCTCGCTCGCTTTACAAGAAACACACTCTTCTTTTGAGAAAAGAGCACTCTTCTACTCTACTGTGTTTCCTATAGGGTCCAAACAGTGAGCTTGCTCAGAACAAAAGAACTGTGAATCCTACACACATAGACCATATCTAGTTCAACTCTGCTTTGGAAACTGACAAGAACAGAAGCTGCTCTTCAGTCCAATACACTGTACTTGCTGGGAACAGACGCGAGTGCTATTTGCACTGTGTATGGCAATGGGAGCACAATAGTGACTTCCTTACCAGAAAACAACTCTTGCTCGTAGGACCAGTAACTGCATGTGATTTAACTCCATTTAGGACTGGGAAACAAACGCTAGCTCGCCTTACAAGAAACACACTCTGCTTTTGAGAAAAGAGCACTCTTCTACTCTACTGTGTTTCCTATGTGGTCCGAACAGTGAGCTTGCTCAGAACAAAAAAACTGTGCTTCCACCACACACGGCCATATCTAGTTCAATTCTGCTTAGGAACCTGACATGAACAGTAGATCCTCTTCAGTCCAATACACTGTACTTGCTGGGAGCAGACAACAGTGCTATTTGTCCTGTGTATGGCAATGGCAGCACAATAGTGACTCTTCTTACGAGAAAAGATCTCTTGCTCGTAGGACCAGAAACTGCATGGGATTCAACTCCATTTAGGACTGGGAAACAAACGCTAGCTCGCCTTACAAGAAACACACTCTGCTTTTGAGAAAAGAGCACTCTTCTACTCTAAAGTGTTTCCTATAGGGCCAGAACAGTGAGCTTGCTGAGAACAAAAGAACTGTGCTTCCTACACACCTGCCATATCTAGTTCAACTCTGCTTAGGAAACTAACAAGAACAGTAGCTCCTCTTCAGTCCGATACACTGTAATAGCTGGGAACACACGCGAGTGCTATTTCCACTGTGTATGTCAATGAGAGCGCAATAGTGACTTTACTTACCAGAAAACAACTCTTGCTCTTAGGACCAGAAACTGCATGTGATTCAACTCCATTTATGACTGGGAAACAAATGCTAGCTCGCCTTACATGAAACACACTCTGCTTTTGAGAAAAGAGCACTCTTCTACTCTACTGTGTTTCCTATGGGGTCCAAACAGTGAGCTTGCTCAGAACAAAAGAACTGTGCTTCCTACACACGGACCATATCTAGTTCAACTCTGCTTAGGTAACTGACAGTACAGTAGCTCCTATTCAGTCCAATACACTGTACTTCCTGGGAACAGACGCGAGTGCTATTTGTAATGTGTATGGCAATGGGAGCGCAATAGTGACTTTCCTTACCAGAAAACAACTCTTGCTCGTAGGACCAGAAACTGCATGTGATTCAACTCCATTTAGGACTAGGAAACAAACGCTAGCTCGCCTTACAAGTAATACACTCTGCTTTTGAGAAAAGAGCACTGCTGTGGGATGTATGGCAAATGTGTTGCTAATTCATCAATAAAACACTGATTGGCCGTTGGCTAGGCAGGAAGTGTAGGCGGGGCAAGGAGGAGAATAAAGCAGGGAAGTGGAAGGCTGAGAGAGAGACACTGCCAGCCGCCATCAGGACAAGGAAGATGTAAGGTACCAGTAAGCAATGAGCCATGTGGCAAAGTAAAAATTAATAGAAATCTGCTAAATATAAGAGTAAGAGCTAGACAATAACAGGCCTTAGCTAATGGCCAAGCAGTTTAAATAATGTAAGAGTCTTTGTGTTTATTTTATAAGTGGGCTCTGAGACTGGCGGGACTTGGTGGTGGGAGCTGGAGAGAAATTCTCCAGCAACAAATGGCGTCCAATGTGTTGGCAAGAGTTTCCACCTAAAAACTGAGAAAAAAGATTCTAAAACGGAGCTAATAACAGCTCCTAGTTGTCTCTTTCAAGCTACTGGCAGCCTGCGTGTTTGAGCTACTATGGCGGGTTCCTGGCGTGCATGCTTGACCTGCAGTATGGCGGGAATGAGGCCTCTGCAAGTGGCACATTAAGCTGTGTGGTGGATTTAGCCTTTGCTAGTACAAAACAAAACAAAACAAAAAAAAGAGATTTCTGGGCTACACGCTGCTTTGATAGAAGCAGAGACCCACTATTTCTGAGAGTTGATGGCTCCCAGAGCTGGTGGAAAACGTAGCCATGTTGGGAAGCCGAGGTGGGCGGAGCCAGCAGCCACAGCTGCTGCAGTTTAAAGCAATAGATTCACAATAAGACAGATTCCGATGTAATAGTTTACAATGTGTGTAAAAGATACGTAGGCTTGAAAGAGACAAAAAAGGTGATATATAGAGTTATAGAAACAAATACATAGTTTTAAAAAATAAAGTCATTAAAGAGACAGTAAAGGTAGTATAAAAAATAAGCCACATAAAAATGGATATTACACAGAGAATCTGGATTGTGTTGTCGTTGGGACTTTTAACTGCAGAAAAACATTTGATTGTAAAAGCTGTAGAGTTATGCCAAAATGTATATTTTAAAGATACCTTGACTTCAAAATTTGGATGTAAGGATATGTTGCTTTGGAAAAGAGTCTCTTTTGTTTCCACAGAAAGCCAGAGGCTATGGATTTGTTCAAGATTAAGATACATCAGGTTTGACCAGCCAAGACCCCCTGAAGGTCTCCTATGACACCATGGCCCAGATGATCCAACATCCAGAATGGTTTAAAGGCATCTGGCTCAGACGATACAGCCTCATGGACTATTCCATAATTCTAAATTTTTTTTTTGTTTCCCCACAAGATACAGCGCCCCCTTCCAGCAGGAAGTAGTAAGAGAAGCTACGCCCAAATTCCCAAATTATATGTAATTTTACTTTGTTAAGGTTAAAACCTTCCTTTTTGAAAAAAAAAAAGGGGGAAGTGCTGTGGGATGTATGGCAAATGTGTTGCTAATTAATCAATAAAACACTGATTGGCCGTTGGCTAGGCAGGAAGTGTAGGCGGGGCAAGGAGGAGAATAAAGCGGGGAAGTGGAAGGCTGAGAGAGAGACACTGCCAGCCGCCATCAGGACAAGGAAGATGTA